>NC_069505.1:503924018-504131518 GCF_027579735.1 Bombina bombina
GGGGTGGCAACATCATGCTTTGGGGCTGTTTCTCTGCAAAGGGAACAGGACGACTGATCCGTGTACATGAAAGAATGAATGGGGCCATGTATCGTGAGATTTTGAGTGCGAACCTCCTTCCATCAGCAAGGGCATTGAAGATGAAACGTGGCTGGATCTTTCAGCTTGACAATAATCCCAAACACACTGCCCGGGCAACGAAGGAGTGGCTTCGTAAGAAGCATTTCAAGGTCCTGGAGTGGCCTAACCAGCCTCCAGATCTCAACCCCATAGAAAACCTTTGGAGGGAGTTGAAAGTCCGTGTTGCCCAGCAACAGCCCCAACACATCACTGCTCTAGAGGAGATCTGCATGCAAGAATGGGCCAACATACCAGCAACAGTGTGTGACAACCTTGTGAAGACTTACAGAAAACGTTTGACCTCTGTCATTGCCAACAAAGGATATATAACAAAGTATTGATATGAACTTTTGATATTGACCAAATACTTACTGCTAGATTTAGAGTTTGGCGTTAGCCGTCAAAACCAGCGTTAGGAGGCTCCTAACGCTGGTTTTGGGCTACCGCTGGTATTTAGAGTCTTGTAGGTAAAGGTCTAACGCTCACTTTGCAGCCGCGACTTTTCCATACCGCAGATCCCCCTACGCCATTTGTGTATCCTATCTTTTCAATGGGATCTTTCTAACGCCGGTATTTAGAGTCTTGGCTGAAGTGAGCGTTAGAAATCTAACGACAAAACTCCAGCCGCAGAAAAAAGTCAGGAGTTAAGAGCTTTATGGGCTAACGCCGGTTTATAAAGCTCTTAACTACTGTGCTCTAAAGTACACTAACACCCATAAACTACCTATGTACCCCTAAACCGAAGCCCCCCCACATCGCCGCCACTCTATTAAAATTTTTTAACCCCTAATCTGCCGACGCACACCGCCACAACCTACGTTATCCCTATGTACCCCTAATCTGCTGCCCCTAACACCGCCAACCCCTATATTATATTTATTAACCCCTAATCTGCCGCCACCAACGTCGCTGCTACCTTACCTACAATTATTAACCCCTAATCTGCCGACCAGACCTCACCGCTACTATAATAAAGTTATTAACCCCTAATCCGCCTCACTCCCGCCTCAATAATCCTATAAATTAATTAAATAAAATACCTACAAATAAATAGAAATAAATAAACTAACTAAAGAACAAAAAATAAAAAAATTAATTAGAAACATAATAAAAATATTACAACAATTTTAAGCTAATTACACCTACTCTAAGCCCCCTAATAAAATAACAAAGCCCCCCAAAATAAAAAAATGCCCTACCCTATTCTAAAATTAAAATAGAAAAGCTCTTTTACCTTACCAGCCCTTAAAAGGGCCTTTTGCAGGGCATGCCCCAAAGAATTCAGCTCTTTTGCCTGTAAAAAAAAACATACAATACCCACCCCAACATTTACAACCCACCACCCACATACCCCTAATCTAACCCAAACCCCCCTTAAATAAACCTAACACTAAGCCCCTGAAGATCTTCCTACCTTGTCTTCACCATGCCAGGTATCACCGATCGGTCCAGGCTCCAAAGTCTTTATCCAAGCCCAAGCAGGGGCTGGAGATCCATCATCCGGCTGAAGTCTTCTATCAAGCGGCAAGAAGAAGTCCAGAAGAGGCTCCAAAGTCTTCATCCTATCCGGACTTAGGACGTCGGAAGAAGAGGATGGATCCGCGCCGGAGGTCTTCAAGATGGAGCCGCTCGTCATCGGATGAAGATAGAAGATGCCGCTTGGATGAAGATGGTTGCCGGTCCGGATCTCCTCTTCTGCCCGGATAGGATGAAGACTTTGGAGCCTCTTCTGGACTTCTTCAGCCGCTTGATAGAAGACTTCAGCCGGATGATGGATCTCCAGCCCCCTCTTGGGCTTGGATGAAGATTTCAGAGCCTGGACGGTTTATTTAAGTGGGGTTTGGGTTAGATTAGGGGTATGTGGGTGGTGGGTTGTAATGTTGGGGGGGGGGTATTGTGTTTATTTTTACAGGCAAAATAGCTGAATTCTTTGGGGCATGCCCCGCAAAAGGCCCTTTTAAGGGCTGGTAAGGTAAAAGAGCTTTTCTATTTTAATTTTAGAATAGGGTAGGGCATTTTTTATTTTGGGGGGCTTTGTTATTTTATTAGGGGGCTTAGAGTAGGTGTAATTAGCTTAAAATTGTTGTAATATTTTTATTATGTTTGAAATTATTTTTTTTATTTTTTGTAACTTAGCTTTTTTATTTTTTGTACTTTAGTTAGTTTATTTATTTGTATTTATTTGTAGGTATTTTATTTAATTAATTTATTGATAGTGTAGTGCTAGATTTAATTGTAGATAATTGTAGGTATTTTATTTAATTAATTTATTGATAGTGTAGTGTTAGGTTTAATTGTAACTTAGGTTAGGATTTATTTTACAGGTAATTTTGTAATTATTTTAACTAGGTAGCTATTAAATAGTTATTAACTGTTTAATAGCTATTGTACCTGGTTAAAATAAATACAAAGTTACCTGTAAAATAAATATTAATCCTAAAATAGCTACAATATAATTATAATTTATATTGTAGCTATATTAGGATTTATTTTACAGGTAAGTATTTAGCTTTATATAGGAATAATTTATTTAATAAGAGTTAATTTATTTTGTTAGATTTAAATTATATTTAACTTAGGGGGGTGTTAGTGTTAGGGTTAGACTTAGCTTTAGGGGTTAATACATTTATTAGAGTAGCGGTGAGGTCCAGTCGGCAGATTAGGGGTTAATACTTGAAGTTAGGTGTCAGCGATGTTAGGGAGGGCAGATTAGGGGTTAATACTATTTATTATAGGGTTAGTGAGGCGGATTAGGGGTTAATAAATTTATTATAGTAGCGGTGAGGTCCGGTCGGCAGATTGGGGGTTAATTATTGTAGGTAGCTGGCGGCGACGTTGTGGGGGGCAGATTAGGGGTTAATAAATATAATATAGGGGTCGGCGGTGTTAGGGGCAGCAGATTAGGGGTACATAGGTATAATGCTGGTTGAGGCCGTGTACGGAGCGGCAGATTATGGGTTAATAATAAAATGCAGGTATCAGCGATAGCGGGGGCGGCAGATTAGGGGTTAATAAGTGTAAAGTTAGGGGTGTTTAGACTCGGGGTACATGTTAGAGTGTTAGGTGCAGACTTAGAAACTGTTTGCCCATAGGAAACAATGGGGCTGCGTTAAGAGCTGAACGCTGCTTTTTTGCAGGTGTTAGGTTTTTTTTCAGCTCAAACTGCCCCATTGTTTTCTATGGGGGAATTGTGCACGAGCACGTTTTTGAAGCTGGCCGCGTCCGTAAGCACCGCTGGTATTGAGAGTTGCAGTGGCGGTAAATATGCTATACGCTCCCTTTTTGGAGCCTAACGCAGCACTTCTGTGAACTCTAAATACCAGCGGTATTTAAAAGGTGCGGGGGAAAAAAAGCCAGCGTTAGCTACGCGGGTCGTTACCAACAAAACTCTAAATCTAGCCATTATTTTCCACCATAATTTGTAAATAAATTCTTTCCAAATCAGACATTGTGATTGTCTGGATTTGTTACCACATTTTGTCTCTCATAGTTGAAGTATACTTATGATGAAAATTACAGGCCTCTCTCATCTTCTTAAGTGGGAGAACTTGCACAATTGGTGGCTGACTAAATACTTTTTTTCCCCACTGTATATATGATATATAGATAAATTATTTAAATTAACTGGAATAGATCTCATTAATTTACAAAGTCCTCCAAAAAACATCTCATACCACTGTTTTCTCAGCCATCTTCTAAATCAGAAGATGATTTAGAAGATGTTAGCATATGGGCATTATGGCCAGATGTTTTGAACTACATTTCCCATGATACAGAGACACTCTTTTGGCTGTATGAATATGAACATCATGGGTAATGTAATTCAAAAACATCTGGTTGCCCAAGGTTGATGACCTCTGTTCTAAGGTACTAATTTTAGAACTAGGAACATACTTTCTCTACACCCATAGAAAGATAAGGGACACTTCTTGATGTCCACAATTCAATAACTCATATTTTCCAACTACATATTTAGCACCCACATTGTGTAAAGCAGTGTTTCTCAACCACGATCCTTAAGTACCCCCAACAGGATTTCATAATCCCTGAACCAGTGCACAGGTGAAGTAATCAGCTGATCGGTAATCATAGTTACTAACCTGCTCTCACCCATCAGCTGATTATTTCACCTGTGCACTGGTTCAGCTATAATAAAAATCTTGAGGACCGCGGTTGAGAAACAATGATGTAAAGTACGTAGCTTTCAATTTGCTGGCAAAAAAGTCATCTGTATTGTGCTTATTCTCCAGGGTTGTTTCTTCTTAGTGGAGAAGCTTGGAAGCAACTACGGCAATTTACTATGATGACTCTCCGTGATTTTGGGATGGGAAAAAAGAAACTGGAAGAAACTATACAGGCAGAAGCTAAGCATGTAGTGGAGCATTTAAGAAGCTTCAAAAGTAAGCAAAAAACCTATGACTAAAACAATGAGTTCTTCGCACAGTCAACAAGTGTTGGATGCAATAACTTGGGTACAAAATGCATAATGGGCAAAACAAAGACTGCAAATATTTATTATAAATGGAACAATTTGTATGACCCTAAAATGGTAGCCCTGAACACTGACAGACAGCTGCACAGTTCCCAGCAACCCAGGCAGTTAACCCCTGAGCTGTCTGGGTGACAGGCCCCTAGGGTAGCATTACAAAAGGTCTGTGTCACCATGGGTATGCATTGTGTGGGTGCTAACTAGAGTCCCAGGAATGGAAAGACCACAACGTGGTCCTCAGCTTGAACTTTTGGCACCAAATGCAACTGACTCTCCCATTTTTGCTTTTAAACATTACTGTGTGCCTGCTGGTGAGTGCCAAGTTTTCTGTGTGTTGTGTTGATATTTTTTTATAATGTTTCCCTATGGGCCTGTCATCCAGGCAGCTCAGGAGTTAACTGCCTGGGTTGCTGGGAATTGTGCAGCTGTCTGTCAATGTTCAGGGCTGTGATGATTAAAGTGGCTTAGGATGTGTACCCGTTTCAGTCAGATCGTGGTCCATTCCTGTGATATATATATATATACACACACACATACATACACACACACACACACGCATATATATATATATATATATATATATATATATATATATATATATATATATATATATATATTTGCATACGAAGAGAGATGCACTCTACCAGGAATGAACAACAGCTTACCAGCTAGTTATATGGCAATTTACCATCCAGGAGCAGCCTCTTTTTCACCAGTGTGCTTTTCACATGTGAAAACTTTCCTGAAGTATATCAGTCTGTTCCAAGTAAGGTAAGTCAAGCCCTCAAATACCAGGCAATTCTCCTCTGAACAAGAAACATGACAACCCCAGAAGATCATTTCGGCCCCTATGGGCCCCGTCAGAGAGGTGCAGCCACATTCCTCTAAGCACACTGGACAAGGAGTCCACGTCTGGTTTCCCCCATCACCCATAGGGAGACCTCCCTAGGTTCATATTAATTTGCATACGAAGAGAGAAGCGCTCTACCAGGAATGAACAACAGCTCATCAGCTAGTTCTATGGCGATTTACCACCCAGGAGCAGCCTCTTTTAGACCAGTGTGCTTTTCACGTAGGAAAACTTTCCTGAAGTATATCAGTCTGATCCCGCCAAGTAAGGTCAGTCCAGCCCCGAAATACCAGGTAATTCTCCTCTGAACAAGGAACATGACAACTCCAGATGATCTTTTTGGCCTCTATGGGCCTCGTCAGTGAGGTACAGCCACATTCCTCTAAGCACACTGGGCAAGGAGTCCACGTCTGGAACAAGGAAGCACACTGTTCTAAAAGAGTCTGCTCCTCAGTGGTAAATCGCCATAGAACTAGCTGATGAGCTGTTTTTTTATTCATAGTAGAGCGCTTCTCTCTTTGTATACAAATATATATATATATATATATATATATACACTTACACACACACATGTATATATATATATATATGCATACACACACATATATATATATATATATATATATATATATATATATATATATATATATATATATATATATATATATATATATATATATATAGAGAGAGAGAGAGAGAGAGAGAGAGAGAGAGAGAGAGAGAGAGAGAGAGAGAGAGATATGTTTATCAACAAAAGTCTCAGAGGTATGGGCACTCGCAGGTTTTTAAAAAAATTCAAGCTTTATTGGAGAGATTTCTTAAAAGTCAATGTTTCGGCCCAAATCGGGCCTTTATCAAGACAACTTGTCAATTTACATCAGCATAATGCAAACACAGAAGCGGCTATCAAGCTGTCCTGACTGTCTTTCGACTTTGGGAGAACAGTTTGATAGCTGTGTTCGCATTATGCTGATGTAAATTGACATGTTGTCTTGATATAGGTCCGACTTTGGGCCGAAACGTCAACATTGACTTTTAAGAAAATAGCCACCGCGTCTGTCCAAATGGGACAAGCCCAGGTACCACGTCAAGGTCTCTTACAAAACCTGGGTCCCTAAACCAACCAAACAATGCAATCTCTCAGTCAAACAAACTGGGAACAAATGAAGGGTGCACAGGCATTTTTACTTTTTAGATGAGAGCTTGTGAGTGAGTGCTGGACTTTCTCTGTGTGTTGTATTAATTTGCTTTGTAATTTTCCCTATGGGCACTGCACCCAGACCTTTCTGGGGTTAACTGCCTGTGACTCTGGGAACAGCACAGCTTCCTGTGAGTGCCATTGAGCACCCAGGACTGAGCATGTTGCAGGGTCATGATATGTGTACCCAAGTCCAGTCCCCTTCCGTGTTTTATCTCTCTCTCTCATCCCAAGCGTGAAACTTGTCTGTAAGAAAAGGGGCAGCTGCACAAAGTTAATAGGTGGAGAGGGAGGCAGCTCCACATGTAGACCTTCCAAGTGAACCAATGCAATAACGGAACCATGTATGTGGATAGCTATCATATGGGTATGGGGGAATATGAGTCAAGCACCCAAACCCCAGTAGTACGAATACCACATAGTAAATTTATATATACAAATGTATGATTAAAAGAATGTAACTGAGCAAATGAAGCAACTACAAAATGCCATCTCCCAACTCAAAAAAGGCAAAGCCCCGGGCCCAGATGGGTTCACGGAACTCTTTTATTAATCATTTGCCGACATCCTTAGCCCTCTAATCCTTAAAATGTTTAATAATTTTGTCTCCACAGGACAATGTCTCAAAGAATTTTTAGAGGCAGTTATTATTACTATACCCAAACCAGACAAATATCCCCAACTATTTAGTAGTTACAGACCTATTTCAATTATAACTATTGACATTGTTATACTCAAAAATATTAGCTAATAGATTTAATAGTCATAACTACTATAAAACATAGTGACCAGGTGGAATTTGTCCCAGGTAGGGAAGGTCCTTACAACACCCATCGGATACTGTCTATTCTTCACGAGGTGCAAAAATGGGGAACCCCTTTCTGGCCCTGTCTTTAGATGCAGAAAAGGCTTTTGACATGGTCAGATGGGAATATCTCTGGGAGATTTTGAAAGCTTTTAATACCCCCCCCCCCCCAATTTATCACAGCCACGCAAACTCTATATTCCTCACCTACTGCCACAGTAAGTGAAGTAGGATTTAGCTCTGGTTTAATATCTCTAATGGCACCCGACAGGGTTGCCCCCTCTCTCCCCTCCTGTTTGCGTTGGCTATAGAACCACTGGCCCAGGCGATAAGACTGGATGCACAGATAAAAGGAATGCAATTTGGCAAATCACAACATAAATTAGCCCTCTTTGCTGATGTCACATTATTACTCACCTCACCAGCCCAATCCATGCCTGCAGTGTTTAACTTAATAAAAAAAATGTAGTGGTCACAGCTACTATAAACTAAATGTAACTAAAACAGAAGTATTATTTTTAAACATCCCACCACCAGAATTAACAGACGTTCAAGCCTCCTATCCTTTTGTCACAGTAAGGAAAGGTCTTGGATCTCAACTGCAGATTGGTATAGTAGTTTATGGAAAGAATGAGGGTTGCTCTCCTGTTAAAGTGGTTACAGGAGTAGGAAGTTAATATGCCCAGGAAAGTAATGATCTCTTTAGTAATGTAGAAGTATATTGAGTCTGGGATGGACCAGTACTTGTATTACACATAGACAGTCCATAAATCAAGCTGAGGTTGTAAAGTGAGTGGCAATATGATTTAGTTTGTTTTGTTCTCGGCAGCAGTGGACAGCATGTCTTCAATGTAAAAGAAATCAGCGTGTGCGGCTGAAGTGAGACACCGGAGGGAGAGGGTGTGTGTGGATCCACCAATCCAGTAGCGGTATGAGCTTTAGGGCTGACCTGAATGTGTCGCTCCTCCAATCCGCTGTCCGTATATGCAGGCAAGCTGGTCTGTGTGAGTGGAGGCTCCTCCAATCCGTGCAGCGGAATCGCTGACAGTCCGGGCGTTATTGCAGCGTTATTGTCCGATATGTGTAGGAGAGAATCTGGAACACGGCAAAACACAAAGAAAGGTTCTTACACACTCGGAAATGAATGCTCAAGTATTAGTCCGGGATGTAGTGCTTCAGAGGGATTCTCCTAGTAGCAGAGTTTAGACTGGGAAAACAGCAGAAAAGTCTATTATGAGTCCCAGCAGAAATTAGCGATAACTCTTTGTAGATGTTGTTGTCAAAAGTGAAGGGCTTGAAATGAACTGAATTAACAGTTAGCCAGTAAGAGGTTTAGGTAGATTGAACTGTTCAGTGAACTGTTTGCTACTCTAAGACTTCAATTAATTGGCAAGGAGCATAGAGGATCATGGGAATTTATGAGGGAGGCTTAAAGGGATAGGCAGCAAAGGTGAAATCCATGACACCTTTACAATGGTCGCCACACTATATCAAGCACTTAGGAGTATATTTGAGCCCCGACCTTCAGAAGGTGATCACTAGAAATTATCTGGATCGCTTACCCAAATTCAAAAAACTCCTAGATAAATGAGAGTTTACAGAATTCTCCTGGACAGGTCACATAGCGGCTATTAATATGGCATTTTTGCCCAAACTAACTTACCTATTCAGGTGCATCCCCCATTCGGTCCCCAGACCTATACTGAATCAATTCCATATGTTTGGAAAGGCAAGTGACCTCAAACATCCCAAATTGACAATTCAGAAACCAAACAATAAAGGCGGTTTAGCGTACCCCAGCATCTTACTATATCATGAAGTGGCACACCTAACCCATGTTTCTGCTTGGAATTTAACCTCCTCTGACCATAGGTGGTTAGAAGTAGAACAATCCTTGATCCCGATGGGTATTTTACTCTCATACCTACCTTGGATTCCCTCTTATTTAAGATACAGACTCAAGATAGTACATTGCATACTTCTTGACACACTTCAAATTTGGGATAACAGGAAACACATGACTAATATTTCACCACACCCTTCTCCAGTATATAAAGTATGAAGCGTTCTTGTATGCCTACTGGAAACTCACGACTGTTGGTGGGCTAAATCAGCTACCTTGACCATCTCTCACTTTTGGGACAGAGAGGGAATACTAGATTTTAAGGAGGCGGCGGAGAGATTTTCTCTCCCATTACGTTTGAACTTTGAATATTTACGTTTAACTAGCTTGCTTAGGTCTTGGAGTTTCCCGAAGCACTCTATTCATAGTACAACAAATTGGGAGAATAGATGGAAACAAGGCAAACCCATTAGAGGCATGCTTTCTATTCAATAACGTGAGCTGGTGACTCCAAAAGAATACGAGAAACATATCAAGTCCTTGCATGGGAGAGAGACTTACATTTTGTTGAGGGGGCGGAGGTTTGGTTCAGGGAGCTTGTGAAAACTAAACAAATTTTACACTGCGCAACACTCTAGAAACTATATTATAAAATTATAGTCCATTGGCACCTGGTCCCTATCACTTTACATAGAATATTCCGTTCCTCATTACCCTTATGTTGGAGAGAATGTGGCAATTTAGGAAAAAATGCACACATATGGAGGAAGTGCCCTAGGATTAGAGGGCTGTGGAGCTCTGTGTTCAACCTCTTGTAGAGACTTCAAATACCTGTAATGATGCACCCGGCTGTAGGACCCCTGAACCTTAAGATGTCGGACCTCCATAAATCTGACAAATAGCTAATGACATACTGACAGCTACCAAGTTAGAAATTGCTAGAAATGGGAAGAAGACTTCTCCCCCTACTTTGGTTCAGATTTTGGACATACCACATCAGAAAAATGGAACTATGTGGCCTATTCTATATCGGCAAAACTTCGGACGATATAAAAAACGCATGGCCAACCACAGATGCGCAATACGGACAGCTATTAACAAAGGCAAGAGTGACCAACCGGTTGCAAGACATTTTATGGAGCAAGGGCATACAGTGAAAGACCTTAGATTTATGTTCATTGATCACATACCCCCTCTAAGAAGAGGTGGAGACAGAGAAAAACTTCTACTATAAAGGGAAGCAGAGTGGATTTACAAACTTGATATGATCCACCACAAAGGATTGAATATGGGTATTGACTGGCACTGCTTTCTCTAAGAACCATGCAGCGGATCTCGCCCATCGGTTCCCGCTCAGGTTTGCTTCTTTGTCAGTACCCCTTGATACATTTGTACATCTCTTGGTGGTATCCCCTTTTTTAGACTTTGCTTTGTTCTGTGGAGTTATGCCCATGGACGTCTGCATATGACTCTTTCTATAAATGTCAGCCCTTATTCAGCTCCCTGAACCTATGTTAATATTTTTTAGATAGATACTTATATGAGGGAGATACATATAAAATGTGGACTGTATTCTGTAACATTTCATGAGCTATATCTCTGATGTATCCCAATTGCTATTTTGTGACTATTAGATCTATTACCACTACATACCTGTCTGTCCACCTATTATACCTACATTAGGACACATTTACTCTATGGTCCGGTCTGTTTACCCCAGTTCCATTCTTTTAATCATACATTTGTATATATCAAATTACTATGTGTTATTCGTATTACTGGGGTTTGGGTGCTTGACTCATATTACCCCATACCCATATGTTAGCTACATGGTTCCGTTATTGCATTGGTTCACTTGGAACGGCTACATGTGGAGGTGCGTCCCTCTCCACCTATTAACATTGCGCAGGTGCCCCTTTTCTTACAGACAAGTTTTACGCTTGGGATCTGCCATCCCCTACTTGCGGGTTTAACATATGTCCCTCCCCCTGTGCTAGACATGGCCCGAGCTATCTTTGGTTTGTTGCTGATATCTACTTAGCACTCTTTGCCAAGGAGGTGCGCCCCCCCACCACCAATGAGGAGCTGTGTGAAGCCACACACTTATTTTTGCATACATTTAATTGTATCCCGTGAGTGAGCATGAACTCTAGCTGCCTGACATTTTGGGTTTGGGCTTCGCTCATGAATAGTAAGCACTTTGGGCTATTGCGATCTATATGATGGTAATCTTACTGCCGTTAGTATTTGGGTCCTGTAACAGCGTTCATTTCTATAACAGCACACATTTCTGTTTGTCCTTCATGACATTTGGTATTCTATATCAGCATCCATTGTTTGTAGGGCCGGAGGACAGTGTCCTAGCTATTATAAGTTATTATAGAATATTATCATTATTCCTCCGTGTTATAGCTTGTTTGTGTCTGTGGTTACACACATGGTCCATACCTGCAATTCACACCTACACTGTTGTATATAGGGTGAGTGTAAAGGGGGATTACGATTATATTTTGTAGTATTATTATAACTTTGGCTGGTTGCCCAGGCAACCAGTTTGGCATTTTTTGTACACAGGGGGAGGGTCTTATATGGTATATATGCTTGTTATTCACTAGTTGTTTGTAGGTCTGATGAAGGGGAGCTGTCCCCGAAACATTACTTAATTAAAAGCAGTTTTTGCAATATTTAAGACCAGTGAGAGCTCTATTCTATATATTTTTTTCTCTCTCCTCTCTCTCTCTCTTTCTCTTTCTCTCTCTCTCTCTATATATATAAATATATATATATATATTGTATATATAAATGTTATTTTATTTTTTTGAAAACAAATATCCTTTTTTCTGCAGGAGAGCCAATGCATACCAGCAGTATCATGGGCTGCACCGCATCCAATATGGTTGTCTCACTCCTAATGGGAACACGGTATAACTACAGCGACAAGAAGTGGATGCAGGTTCTCAATAACATAAATGAAGCATTCCATGTAGTCTGCTCCATATGGGGCCAGGTGGGTGGATGCCTTTAAAGAAATAGTTCAAGGGTTAGTCTAATCAACATTAAACTTTCATGATCCAGATAGAGCAGCAATTTTAAGCAAATTTCTCATTTACTCCTATAATCAATTTTTTTTGTTCTCTTGGCATCTTTATTTGAAAAAGCATGAATGTAAGATTAGGAGTCGGCCCATATCTGGTTCAGAACCTTGCTGATTAGTGGCTACATTTAGACACCAATCAGCAAGCTCTACCCATTTGCGGAACCAAAAATGGGCCGGCTCTTAAACTTACATTCTTGCTTTTTTAAATAAAGATACCAAGAGAACAAAGAAAAATTGATTTTGACTAGACTATCCCTTTAATATTAAAATATATGAAAATGTAGGAAATTTATATGTTTGAGATCATTTGCTTCTCTTCCTTTAGTTTAATCTATAAAGTCAAGATACCTACTACTCCTCAATTTAACTATATTCTTTCCCTATAGCGCTTGCTATTGCATCGCATTTTATTTACCTTAAAGGGACATGAAACCCAACATTTGTCTTTCATGAATACAATTTTAAACAACTTTCCAATTTACTTCAATCATTTAATTTCCTTCCTTCTCTTGTTTTCCTTTGCTGAAAGGTTTATCTAGGCAAGCTGAGAAGCAGCAGAGAAACTAGATTCTAGGCTTGATTGGTGACTGCATATATATATCGATTGTGATTGTGATTGGCTCCCCCATGTGTTCAGTGAGAAACCATTAGTGCATTGCTGCTTCTTCAACAAATGATACAAAGGGAATGAAACAAATTAGATAATAGAAGTAAATTAGAAAGTTGTTTAAAATTGTATTCTCTATTTGAATCATGAAAGAAAAAATTTGGGTTTCATGTCCCTATAAATCCTTATAACTTTTCACGTAAGTCTCCCTATTGCTCCATATAACCATTTATTTGACTTCTATTAGTGACTGAACTTTCTTCAACCAACAAAAAAACATACATTTCCCTGCATTATAAATATCTAAAGGGACATAAAACCCAATTTTTTCCTTTCGTAATTCAGATAGAGAATACAATTTAAAAAAAAGTTTCCAATTTACGTCTATTATAAAATTTGCATTGTTCTCAAGTTATACTTTGTTGAAGAGATATCTAGATAGGTAGCGTGCACTGACTGGAGCACTATGTGACACAAAATAGTGCTGTCCTTGCTAATGTATAACATGTCTGCCATTTAATGCTGCAGATACGATCACCCTTCTGAACTTAACTTCCTGCTTTTCAACAAAGGATACCAAAAGACAAAGAAAATGCGATAATAGATATAAATTAGAAAGTTGTTTAAAATTGTATGTTCTATCTGAATCATGGGTTTTATGTCCCTTTAAGTACTGTAATGTCCGATGAGGTTCTCCCTCTAACTTCCCCTCCTATATAGAAAACTGCTGTCATTTCTCTATGTCTATAACAATAAATAAAATCACCAGCTTTTTAAATGACAACTCAAAAATATCCAGATCGTCGGTGTGAAATTCAGGGTTAAGATATTTTCTATTGAATCTCTGCAATGCTGGCCTCGTTAGCACTTGATGTAAAAATCTGTATAAAAATAATATGTCAAAGTATTTAGCAAAAAGGGCACTTTAAGAGTTCTACTTTATTCCAAAGTAATCTTACAAACTAAAATACACACATAGATTTTATAAAGAAAATCAAATGTTCTTACTACTCCATATAACCCTACCTATAACTCCTCCTATTGCGCCATATAACCCTCCCTATAACTCCTCCTATTGCTCCATATAACCCTCCCTATAACTCCTCCTATTGCTCCATATAACCCTCCCTATAACTCCTCCTATTGCTCCATATAACCCTCCCTATAACCCTACCTATAACTCCTCCTATTGCGCCATATAACCCTCCCTATAACTCCTCCTATTGCGCCATATAACCCTCCCTATAACTCCTCTTATTGCGCCATATAACCCTCCCTATAACTCCTCCTATTGCTCCATATAACCCTCCCTATAACTCCTCCTATTGCTCCATATAACCCTCCCTATAACTCTTCCTATTGCTCCATATAACCCTCCCTATAACTCCTCCTATTGCTCCATATAACCCTCCCTATAACTCCTCCTATGGCTCCATATAACTCTCCCTATAACTCCTCCTATTGCTCAATATAACCCTCAGTATAACTCATCCTGTTGCTCCATATAACCTTCCCTATAACTCCTCCTATTGCTCCATATAACCCTCCCTATAACTTCTTCTATTGCTCCATATAACTCTCTTTATAACTCCTCCTATTGCTCCATATAACCCTCCCTATAACTCCTCCTATTGCTCCATATAACCCTCCCTATAACTCCTCCTATTGCTCCATATAACCCTCCCTATAACTCCTCCTATTGCTCCATATAACCCTCCCTATAACTCCTCCTATTGCTCCATATAACTCTCTTTATAACTCCTCCTATTGCTCCATATAACTCCTCCCTATAACTCCTCCTATTGCTCCATATAACCCTCCCTATAACTCCTCCTATTGCTCCATATAACCCTCCTTATAACTCCTCCTATTGCTCCATATAACCCTCCCTATAACTCCTCCTATTGCTCCATATAACCCTCCCTATAACTCCTCCTATTGCTCCATATAACCCTCCATATAACTCCTCCTATTGCTCCATATAACCCTCCCTATAACTCCTCCTATTGCTCCATATAACCCTCCCTATAACTTCTTCTATTGCTCCATATAACCCCTCCGTATAACTCCTCTTATTGCTCCATATAACTCTCCCTATAACTCATCCTATTGCTCCATATAACCCCTCCCTATAACTCCTCATATTTCTCAATATAAAACCTCCCTATAACTCCTCCTATTGCTCCATATAACCCTCCCTATAACTCCTCCTATTGCTCCATATAACCCCTCCCTATAACTCCTTCTATTGCTCCATATAACCCTCCCTATAACTCCTCCTATTGCTCCATATAACTCCTCCCTATAACTACTCCTATTGCTCCATATAACCCTCCTTATAACTCCTCTTATTGCTCCATATAACCCTCCCTATAACTCCTCCTATTGCTCCATATAACCCCTCCCTATAACTCTTCCTATTGCTCCATATAACCACTCCCTATAACTCCTCCTATTGCTCCATATAACCCTCCCTATAACTCCTCCTATTGCTCCATATAACCCTCTCTATAGCTCCTCCTATTGCTCCATATAACCCTCCCTATAACACCTCCTATTGCTCCATATAGCCCTCCTTATAACACCTCCTATTGCTCCATATAACCCTCTCTATAACTCATCCTATTGCTCCATATAACCCTTCCTATAACACCTCCTATTGCTCCATATAGCCCTCCTTATAACACCTCCTATTGCTCCATATAACCCTCTCTATAGCTCCTCCTATTGCTCCATATAAACCCTCCCTATAACTCCTCCTATTGCTCCATATAACCCTCCCTATAACACCTCCTATTGCTCCATATAACCCTCTCTATAGCTCCTCCTATTGCTCCATATAAACCCTCCCTATAACTCCTCCTATCACTCCATATAGCCCTCCCTATAGCACTTCCTATTGCTCCATATAACCCTCCCTATAACACCTCCTATTGCTCTATATAACCCTCCCTATAACTCCTCATATAGCTTCTCCCTATAACACCTCCAATAGCTCATATTAACTCTCCCTATTACACATCCTATTTTGTCATATAATTTCTCTCTGTAACTCTCAATCTCTAATGATAATCTGTCCCTATAACTCCCCCTATTACTCTATATAACCCTCCCTATATCTTCTCCTCCATATAACTATTTTCATATAACACATTCAATTGCTTATATTAACTCTCCCTATTACACATCCTGTTGTGTCATATCATTTCTGTGTATAACTCCTTCAATTGTTCAGGATAAACTCTCCCTAAAACATTTCCTCTATATAATCTATAACTGTTCCATTCCTTTAACAGCTTTATGACATCTTACCAAATATCATGCACCTGTTACCTGGACCACATAACAAAATTTTTACTCTGTTCCAAGATCTCAACGATATTGTGATTGAGAGAATAAATTATAACCTTTCAACGCTTGAACCAAACTGTCCACGGGATTTTGTTGATTGCTACCTTATACGGATGAAACAGGTAAACTTTAATTTGAAGATTTAATACATAATTTAAGTCAAAATCCACTTCCTTATAATGGCCTAGAAGGGAGTTTTGGAAGCCGTATCTCAGCACCAAATCTACCTACAAGGACAACTGACCTCTCATTTGAAAGAAGGGAGTTTGTTCTTTCAAACCTTTTAAAGGGACACTGAACCAAACATTTTTCTTTCATGATTGAGACAGAGCAGCAATTTTAAGCAACGTTCTAATTTACTCCTATTATCAATTTTTCTTTGTTCTCTTGGTATCTTTATTGGAATGTAAAGCTTACGAGCCGGCCCATTTTTTTGTTCAGCACCTTGGATAGCGCTTGCTGATTGGTGGTTGCATTTAACCACCAATTAGAAAGTTGCTTAAAATTGCTGCTCTATCTGAATGACGAAAAATTTAGGTTTAGTGTACCATTAAGTGGCTTTTGATTGCCGTAAAAATGGTGAATACCTGGAGTAGCATTTAAAACGCTATTTTAGCAGAGGGGGAGATGGGGCTTTTTAAAGTCATTGTAGCTTCAAAATGGACCCTTGTACCTCTAAATATTCACTACCTGAAGGCAAGTGACCCCTCCTTTTAAAGAGGTGAGGTCATTCTTTTCAAGGAGAGTTCACATGTCCAGTGGTTATCCATTGACCACTGTGTTAACAATGATTACCTGTCAGAACCATAATCATATGGAATAGTATCAGTAGGTGGGGTATCCCCTATGTTAACTCCCACAATACATACCAAAACTTGAGACCCCTTATTTGAAAGCAGCAATCCTGGTCTTTCAAATGAAGTGTCCTGTGTCTACCCACTGCTATCTGATTATCACAACAATAAAACATACCTCTCATCTTTGGTTATATTTTTGGGGTTACAACATATCTTAACACCCCACATTTGAAAGAGTGAGGTTTAACTATTAAAATAAGAGGTTTCATCGCCTTATATCTATGATGTGATCGTTATAGTAAAGCTGATAACCTAGCAGTAACCACTCGCCTAATTTATTTGTACTGTTGACATTGGGGCCCATTTATCAAGCTCCGGATGGAGCTTGAGGGCCCGTGTTTCTGGCGAGCCTGCAGACTCGCCAGAAACCACAGTTATGGAGCAGCGGTCTTCGCCTGCTCTGAGCAGGTGGACAGACATCGCCACAATTCAACCCAATCGAGTACTCGAGGCTGTGGACATCAATCCGCCCGATCGTGTACGATCGGGTTGACACCCCCTGCTAGCGCAAATCTGTAAGGGGGCGGCATTGCACAAGCAGTTTTCATGTCCCTTTAAAGTCAGTGTGTTATTGATTAGTATTATGCATTTGTTTATTATGTAATCTTACTGTCTTCAATGGCCATTTAAGTTAAGTACAGTCTTCATAGTATAAAATGGTGATTTGATTTATAGTTTTATACCTTTATAAAACCAGAAATCAATTGTGTTTAATAATATGGACAAATTACTTTCAAAATGAAGCACCTTTTGAGAGCAGAAAAGATACAACTCAAATTTCTCATAATGGCTTTTAAGAGGTAAGTGATGTTGAGACTAAATTGTACGAAATATAATGGAGCAAATATGTTGTTGTTTTTTGATGGGTTGGAATACCGATGTCAAATTAAACCCCATACAAGGTATAGAGGTCATCAACTAGACAAAAAGGCACTTGAAAATCATCTGATCACTGGTATATAATGGGGTATTTACTGGATTGGTAGGGCATGAACGTTTAATAACCAGGGAAAAAGTTACATAAGGCATTTCCTACCTTGGGGCCGATTTATCAAGGGTCAAAAGGCTCGCCAGAAGCAGCAGTTATGAAGCAGCGGTCTTAAGACTGCTGCTCTTTAACTGGTCCACCGCCTCTGAGGCTGTGGACATCAATCCGTCCGATCGTGTACGATCGGGTTGACACCCCCTGCTAGCGCAAATCTGCAGGGGGCAGCATTGCACAAGCAGTTCACTAGAACCCTGTCGGCATTTAGCGATGTCGGACGGACAAGATACACAGTAGCGTATCATGTCCGCCAGACTTTGATAAATCGGCCCCATAGGCTTAGATTACAAGTGGGGCTTACGAATATTAGCGCCATTGTACGTCAACATTGCTTGAGCGCAATCAATAGCTCATTTGTGCTAATATTACAAGTCCAATATTATTTTCATCTCTCAAGTGATGGTCTATGATGTGCAAAAATCTGAATGTTGATTGGGCTAAATCACTACCATAATAGACTACTAATGATTTCCTGCAGTACAATTAACTTGGACTATCACTATGCTGATAGTGCACAAAAAAATCCACTCAATAATTCTTCATTAAAGAAATTTAAAGGTGTATGTATGTCCCTTTAAATTAAGCAGTAGATTCAAAATAAAAAATAAAAATTAAACTTTCATGATTCAGGTAGATCACACAATGTTAAACAACTTTCCAATTTACATCTATTATCTAACTATGCACAATCTTTTTCTGTTTAGACTTTCTGCGACACCTGTATATGTATATGCATTTTTGTGATTGGCTGATGGTTGTCACATGATGCAGTGGGAAGGAAAATAAAACTAACTTTTAAATGTGTAAGAAAACAAATCTTCTACTGTTAAACCATCTCAAATGGTCCAACAAAGGTTGCTTGACAATTTTTAATTTTCCTAAATTATTTTTACTGATTACCTCTATGTAATGGTTAGGGATGGGCAAATGTGTTTAAAATTCAAATGGTAGAACTCATTTTATTGTTGAATATCGATTTGGAAAATCAAATGTTGATAAGAACAAATATTCTTTCAAATTCAAAAATCAAATGTTATTTTTAATTTTCGAATTTAGTTTCAATTTTGAATGTTGGTTTTGATTTCAAATCTTGGTTTCAAATTCAAATATTACATTTATAAAAAATAAATGTAGATTAGAAATATTATTTTGAAATCAAATTTGAATACTACATTTATAAAAAGATAGCTTTAGATTAGAAATACTATTTTGAAAAGCGAATATTAAAAATGTGATTTGCATAAAACAAATTTGAAATCGAATGTTAGTAAATTTCAAATTGGATGTAAAATACATGACTAAACCTTCATTTATTCAAAGTAATATTTTTGAATTTTCTTTAAAATTCATAAGCAAACATTAGAAAAAAGAATGTGTGAATGCTATATGAACTTACAAAATTTGATTTGAACGAAAAATGTATTTAAATTCATTTTAAATTTTGAATGTTATGAAACATTCGTCAATCCCTAGTATTGGTATTGCAAAACCACCAGATTTTGTATTTTTATTTTACTTGCTTTAACTCACCAGTTGTAATACAAGCACAATAAGCCGCTAATAACGTTCCCTGAGATATCCCTTAAAAGTATAGGGCACACTAAAAAAGTTTCAGCTGCATTAAGATGATTTGGTTTAAATATTTAACAATCTACTTGTAATACCAGGTTGTGAGTTATTCTTTGTACAAGGCTGCGCAAAATATAACGCACCAGGCACTATTGATTATATGGTTTTAAATTTGAATATTACATTTATAAAAAGATAGCTGTAGATTAGAAATACTTTTTTGAAATTAAAAATTGAATATTAAAAATTTGATTAGCATAAAATGAATTTGAAATTGAATGTTAGTAATTTTTTCGAATTTGATGTAAAATACATGGCAAAACATTCGATTATTAGAACAAATATTTCCAAATGTTCTTTAAAATTCAAACACCAACATTTGAAAAATTTGAATGTTATATGAACTTACAAAATGTATTGAAATTTGTTTTAAATTTTGAATAATTTGCCCATCACTAGTATTGGTATTGCAAAACCACTAGAATTTTTTTTTTAACTTACCTAATAACACTCCCTTACGTTTCAGCTGCATGAAATGGACATACAAAACACACATTTTTTCTTTCATGATTCAGCTAGAGAATACAAGTACATTCCAATTTAATTCTTATCAAATCTGCATTGTTGTCATGTTTTTCTTTGTTGAAGATATAGGAATGGCTGGAAAACACATGACAGGAAATAGTGCTGCCATCTAGTGTTCTTGCTAATGTATAACATTAGTACTACATAACAGAAAATAGTGCTGCCATCTAGTGCTCTTGCTAATGTATAACATTAGTACTACATGACAGGAAATAGTGTGGCATCTAGTGCTCTTGCTAATGTATAACATTAGTACTACATGACAGGAAATAGTGCTGCCATCTAGTGCTCTTGCTAATGTATAACATTAGTACTACATGAGATCTAGTGCTCTTGTTAATGTATAACATTAGTACTACATGACAGGAAATAGTGCTGCCATCTAGTGCTCTTGCTAATGTATAACATTAGTACTACATAACAGGAAATAGTGCTGTCATCTAGTGCTCTTGCTAATGTATAACATTAGTACTACATGACAGGAAATAATGCTGCCATCTAGTGCTCTGCTAATGTATAATATTAGTACTACATAACAGGAAATAGTGCTGCCATCTAGTGCTCTTGATAATGTATAATATTAGTACTACATGACAGGAAATAGTGCTGCCATCTAGTGGTCTTGCTAATGTATAACATTAGCACTACATGACAGGAAATAGTGCTGCCATCTAGTGCTCTTGCTAATGTATAACATTAGTACTACATGACAGGAAATAGTTCTGCCATCTAGTGATCTTGCTAATGTATAACATTAGTACTACATAACAGGAAATAGTGCTGCCAAAAGTACATTCCAATTTAATTCTTATCAAATCTGCATTGTTGTCATGTTTTTCTTTGTTGAAGATATAGGAATGGCTGGAAAACACATGACAGGAAATAGTGCTGCCATCTAGTGTTCTTGCTAATGTATAACATTAGTACTACATAACAGAAAATAGTGCTGCCATCTAGTGCTCTTGCTAATGTATAACATTAGTACTACATGACAGGAAATAGTGTGGCATCTAGTGCTCTTGCTAATGTATAACATTAGTACTACATGACAGGAAATAGTGCTGCCATCTAGTGCTCTTGCTAATGTATAACATTAGTACTACATGAGATCTAGTGCTCTTGTTAATGTATAACATTAGTACTACATGACAGGAAATAGTGCTGCCATCTAGTGCTCTTGCTAATGTATAACATTAGTACTACATAACAGGAAATAGTGCTGTCATCTAGTGCTCTTGCTAATGTATAACATTAGTACTACATGACAGGAAATAATGCTGCCATCTAGTGCTCTGCTAATGTATAATATTAGTACTACATAACAGGAAATAGTGCTGCCATCTAGTGCTCTTGATAATGTATAATATTAGTACTACATGACAGGAAATAGTGCTGCCATCTAGTGGTCTTGCTAATGTATAACATTAGTACTACATGACAGGAAATAGTGCTGCCATCTAGTGCTCTTGCTAATGTATAACATTAGTACTACATGACAGGAAATAGTTCTGCCATCTAGTGATCTTGCTAATGTATAACATTAGTACTACATAACAGGAAATAGTGCTGCCATCTAGTGCTCTTGCTAATGTATAACATTAGTACTACATAACAGGAAATAGTGCTGCCATCTAGTGCTCTTGCTAATGTATAATATTAGTACTACATGACAGGAAATAGTGCTGCCATCTAGTGGTCTTGCTAATGTATAACATTAGTACTACATGCCAGGAAATAGTGCTGCCATCTAGTGCTCTTGCTAATGTATAACATTAGTACTACATGCCAGGAAATAGTGCTGCCATCTAGTGCTCTTGCTAATGTATAACATTAGTACTACATGCTAGGAAATAGTGCTGCCATCTAGTGCTCTTGCTAATGTATAACATTAGTACTACATGACAGGAAATAGTGCTGTCATCTAGTGCTCTTGCTAATGTATAACATTAGTACTACATGACAGGAAATAGTGCTGCCATCTAGTGCTCTTGCTAATGTATAACATTAGTACTATATGACAGGAAATAATGCTGCCATCTAGTGCTCTGCTAATGTATAACATTAGTACTACATAACAGGAAATAGTGCTGCCATCTAGTGCTCTTGCTAATGTATAACATTAGTACTACATAACAGGAAATAGTGCTGCCATCTAGTGCTCTTGCTAATGTATAACATTAGTACTACATGACAGGAAATAGTGCTGCCATCTAGTGCTCTTGCTAATGTATAACATTAGTACTACATGACAGGAAATAGTGCTGCTATCTAGTGCTCTTGCTAATGTATAACATTAGTACTACATGACAGGAAATAGTGCTGCCATCTAGTGCTCTTGCTAATGTATAACATTAGTACTACATGACAGGAAATAGTGCTGCCATCTAGTGCTCTTGTTAATGTATAACATTAGTACTACATAACAGGAAATAGTGCTGCCATCTAGTGCTCTTGTTAATGTATAACAGTGTAACAAAACTGCTGCAATATAGTGTTGCAGACACATGAACACTCATGAGCTTACTTTCCTGCTTTTCAACAAAGGATAACAAGAACATTTGATAGTAGAAGTAAATTAGAAAGTTGTTTAAAATTGTATGTTCGATTTGAATTATGAAATAAAGTTTGGGTTTAACCAACTACTTGTAATACCAGGTTGTGAATTATTCTTTGTACAAGGTTGCGCGAAATATAACTCACGTGGCGCTATTGATTATACAACACTTCTACTCTAGCTCACAATGGGGAATCGAATTGGAGAAACTGTGCTTATTTATCTATTTTCTTATTCTTTCTGAAGGAAAAAGATCCCAAAACACCATTTACTATACCAAACCTCGTAGCATCATTAAATGACTTCATTCTGACGGGAGCAGAGTCTATTGGTGTCACATTAAATTATGGTTTCTTAATTCTTATAAAGTACCCTGAAATACAAGGTAAGCCATTGCTGACATTTTTTATCCCTTTTGAATCTGTTTGTTTCCTCACTGAAGCTACTAAACATTTAAAGACCAGGTTACGAGTAGTACGCTAACAGTTACGCGTGAGTGAAAAGGGGTTTATCACATTGGTTTAAGTGCGTTAGCTGTAGCACTCATATTACAAGTTGAAAGTAAACGGAATCGCTTGAGCACAATTGAAGTTAACGCACGTCGGGATAACGCATCCTCAGAGCTCTAGTTAACTGTTTTGTGGAACAAAAAAGTGTCACAAAACACATCAAAAATACATTACAAAGTACACTTACACTCATAACACGGTCTAATAAAAAAATATTGCACAAAAAAAAAAAGGTTTTAAGGGCTCAAAGATATAAGGTCTGAGATGTTAGAAAAAAAGGGCTTTAACATTAAGATACATACATAGGGGGAGCGAATTATCATTGTGTGAGCGGACATAATCCGATATTGCGGATCATGTCCGCTTCACATCGATAAATGCTGACAGCATACGCTCTCAGCATTTATCATTCTTGTGAATTGCTGGTGCAATGCCGCCCCCTGAAGATTTGCGGCCAATCGGTCGCTAGCAGGGGGTGTCAATCAACCCGATCGTATTTGATCGGGTTAATTTCTGTCCGCCACCTCAGAGCAGGCGGACAGGTTATGGGGCAGTGGTCTTTAGATGTTATCTTATATTATGCAATATTCATACTTAATAAAACGTGTTATACATGTATTTACTGTAAATATTTCACATTCCAATGCAGAATATATATATATATATATATATATATACACACACACACACACACACACATACACACAAAACACAGAAGGGGACTGCACTCTCATACCGGGTACACATCCTATGACCCTGCAACATGCTCAGCCCTGGGTGCTCACCGGCACTCACAGGAAGCTGTGCTGTCCCCAGAGTCACAGGCAGTTAACCCCAGACAGGTCTGGGTGTAAGAACCATAGGGAAAATAACTAAACAAATTAATACAACACACAGAGAAAGTCCAGCACTCACTTACAAGCTCTCAGCTAAGATTTAAAAGCAAAAATGGAAAGGTTAGTTACCACATCTGGCCAATGTCTAGGGTGATTACATATTCCTGTGCACCCTTCCCTTGTTCCCATTTTGTTTGGATTTGAGAGCTTGCATTGTGTGGCTGTTTTAGGGTCCCAGGTATTGGAAAGGACCTCAACGTGGTACCTGGGCTTGTCCCATTTGGCAAAAATGATACCGTTTGCCACATTATTATGGCTTCGTACAAACACATGATTGGTTATTAAAAGTTGTAAAACATTTGAATGCTAGATGTGAATTAGAAAGTAGTTTAAAATTGCATGCTCTATCTGAATCATGAAAAAAAAAAACATTTTGGGATTCATATCCCTTTAACCAAAAACTACACTTTTGTGCTCCAACAGCTTAGCACTCAACAGTTTTACATGAATTTCAGAGTGGGCCCTCATAAAATCCTTTTATCTAAAAAAAAGAGCGCCCTTGCACCATCAGATATGAATACTGCAGCACATCTTAAACTATCATACACACAATGTATATTAACCATGGACTTGTAATAGCACCACAAATATGCAAGTGGTATGGATTGAACTCCATCTTGAAATCTGGTCTTAAATGTTTTCTCTAACTCCTCCTCCATCTACTAACTGCAAGGTGCCTTATAGTGATACCCAGGCCGCTGCATAGCACGTTTTCTCTTTAAAATATAATTTACCTTCCAACCCTTAATCCTGACTTACAATTTCTATTCCTATACATAAAAGGGGCAGTCTAATCAAAATTAAAGTTTCATGATTCAGATAGAGAATGAACTTTCAAATAACTTTCCAAATTACTTTTATCATCAAATTTGCTTTGTTCTCTTTGTATTCTTTTGGTATTCTCGTTAGGCTCATTTCTAAGCCATTGAAAGGCTGCCTCTTATCTCAGTGCATTTTGACAGTTTTCACAGTTAGATGGTGCTAGTTCATGTGTGTCATATATAACATTGTGCTCACTCCCATGGAGTTATTTATGAGTCAGCACTAATTGGCTAAAATGCAAGTTTGTCAAAAGAACTGAAAAAAGGGATCAGTCTGCAGAGGCTTAGATACAAGTTAATCACAGAGGTAAAAAGTATATTAAAGGAATAGTCTAGTTAAAATTAAACTTTCATGATTCAGATAGAGCAGCAACTTTATATATTACTCCTATTATCAACTTATCTTTGTTCTCTTGGTATCTTTATTTGAATGTAAACTTAGCAGCCAACCCATTTTTGATTTAGCACCTGGGTAGAGCTTGCTGATAGGTGGCTACATTTAGACACCAATCAGAAAGTGCTATCCAGGTCCTGAACCAAAAATGGGCCGGCTCCTAAGCTTACATTCTTGCCTTTTTAAATAAAGATACCAAGAGCACTAAGGAAAAATTATAATAAAAATAAATTAGAAAATTGCTTAAAATCATGAAAGTTTAATTTTGACTATTCCTTTAATATAACCGTGATGGTTATGCAAAACTGGGGAATGGGTAATAAAGGGATTAGCTATCTTTATATAGAATGTCCTTTTTAAATTCATATCATACATAACTCCACTAACTAGACATTTAGCACATTATACCTAAATGCTAAATTTATGTCATTAACTATTCTTTGTAATTCAAAATCTTTCAGTAGCTTCTGATTATTGTCTCTCCTAAAATGCTTTTAATATCCCAGTAGAAAATACAAGTTTGGTTCTACGGCTGCTTCTGTTCTTCATACCAGTTCTTCGTGTCTGCTCAAATCCCTTTGTATTTCTGCAATGTATTATAATAACCAGCCAATAGAGCTCTATCTGTGCTAAGATAACGTGTCCCTCTATTGCCATGTGGTTAAAATCCAGCAAAATTACAAGTAGAAGTTGAAAAGGTGATTGGACACAACCGAGAGCCGTTGGTAGAGGACAGAAATAATACGCCGTACTTGAATGCGTTTATCCATGAAGTTCAGAGATGTTGTAATGTGTTTCCAATGGGAGTGATTCGATCTACCACAAGAGATATGGAATACCATGGATACTACATTCCAAAGGTCAGTAAAGAGAAGTTAAACACTAAGGGATAGATTACGAGGGGAGCAGAAAAATTTCTCTTTTGCGATATTTGTGCTTTCCTCACTAATGCCGGTGCACGCAAATGTAAACTGGTATTACAAGAAAGGCACAATGCACAAGCAACCTAACGTTCGCATTGCATGAAAGTTTTGCGTTCATCGGAGAGTGCTTTTATAGGCTCCAATGGAAGCCCTGTACGGATGCCGATAGACATGCCACTGAACCTAGCGCAGCATATTTAAAATATACAAGTATATGAATATATATATGTTTAAATGTGTTTATACACATAAATACATGTACAGATATATAAGCATATACATATATATTTATAGAGAAAACACATTCCCCATAGACCAGGGTGGGCTGTCATATTTTGATTGACAGCACCACCTCGCTTCTAGTGGATGGGGAAAAAACTTGGACTCCATGGGCGGCCGGAAGACCATCCAGATGGAGGGCAAGTATAAAGTTATTGTAAGTATTGCAGCACAAAACAAGCAGCCACAGTAACGATTATTACTTACAGCACATATACTTTTGAAAATTGTTTGACAAGTTGAAGCTATCGTTTACTGTCCCTTTAAGTAGAAAGATATCAATAACTATTGATCAAAAAAATCATTCATTAATGACCAAACTGGGACAAAATATAGCTAAGGAATGTACACTTGGCATGTGAGTCGTCGATATGACATGTGGGAAGCGGCATTCAGATAGTTTCAGCATCAGATTTATTCATTTGAAAGTACAACACTAAAGGATCTGTATTTGCACAGATCTTTATGTTTTGCTGTTTCACACGAATAAATCTGGTGCCGAAAATAGCCAAATACCTCTGCTTGCTGCCATTTTCAGCATTTGTTTGTGAAACAAATCAACAAATGCACATATTTAAAGGGATACTGAACATGGGACATGCATAAGGCTATCCTAAGGAAAAGTAACATGTAATATGGGTAGACTTGATGGGCCTTATGTTTCTATGAACCCACATTTTTTTCACTCATGACAGAGCAGCAATTTTAAGCACCTTTATAATTTACTCCTATTATCAATTTTTTCTTCGTTCTCTTGGTTTCTTTATTTGAAAAAGCAAGAATGTAAGCTTAGGAGCAGGCCCATTTTTGGTTCAGAACCCTGGCTATTGTTTGCTTATTGGTGGCTGCATTTAGCCAACAAACAGCAAGCGCTACCCAGATGCTGAACCAAATATAGGCCAGCTCCTAAGCTTTACCTTCCTGCTTTTCCAAATAAAGAAACCAAGTGAACAAAGAAAAATTGACAATAGGAGTAAATTAGAAAGTTGCTTAAAATTACTGAATCATGAAAGAAAAAAATAGGCTCAGTGTTCCTTCAGTATAAACTGCAAGAGAATAATTTTATAGAGTTATTTTATTTGTCAGTGGCATATTTTGCTTTTGTGTTGCCCTTGGCACTCAAAATTCTGTTGTCCCCCAAGGTTTTACACCTTCTTTGGCCATAATATATTTTTGGTCAGGGAGTAATGTGATTTTTTTATGGCATTTGCAAAATAAATGGTCACACACACACACACCTCTAAACTGTAAGATCCATGAGCAATCTCTTATTATACCTCCCCTAGAATGTAAGCTCTTTAGGCAATATCTCCCATTATATACCTGTATAATACTACTAAAATAACTGTAAGCTTCTTACAAATAAAGTCACAAAAAAGTGCTGCCCCCTCCCAAATCTGCCTCCTTAGGCAAGTGCCTTGTTTGCCTCAGCCAAAATACGCCACTGATTTCCGCAGAGTTATATTTTATATATCTTACAGACAATATGCATATTGCAATTAGAAGAAATACTAATGATCAATATAAAAATGCTTTAATTTCCATTAGCACGATACTAGCCAGCAATTACGTGTTTTTTAGGGTACTGATGTTCTACCAGTGTTAACGACTGTGTTAAAGGATCCAACAAACTTTGAAACTCCTGAGGAATTCAACATCAAACATTTTTTGGATGAAAATGGCAAATTTAAGAAAAATAATGGCTTTATGGTATTTGGTGCAGGTAGGTCTTGAGAAAATATGTAAGTTTTAAGATCTGAATTGATGTGTTAAAATATCTGCTTTTGTGTTACTATAAGCAGATGTTCCGTTCTCTAATGACCTCCCTTTCATATAATATCACAGGTAAGAGGTCATGCATTGGGGAGAGCCTGGTTCGGATGCAGCTCTTCATATTCTTTGCCACAATTCTACAGAATTTCACTTTAAAGGCAACTGTCGACCCGAAGGATCTGGACATTAGCCCCGTAGAAGTTAGCCTTGAGACTATAATACCTTCCCATAGAATTATCTTTATACCTCGTGAATAACCAGCTGCATAATTCTGCATGTATAATGTTTTTATAATCTCAGTTCTTCTCAAAAAATTGAGTAATGCAAAGTTGAATTAGATTGTGCTGACAATTTTAAGATAGATTTTGTGCTTTCCATGGAAAAATACAAGTCTCTGTAAAGATAATGGGACAGATTACAAGTAAAGCGCTAATTAAAGGGACACTGAACCCAATTTTTTTTCTATCATGATTCAGATAGAGCATGCAATTTTAAGCAAGTTTCTAATTTACTCCTATTATCAAATTATTTTAATTATCTTGGTATCTTTATTTGAAATGCAAAAATGTAAGTTCAGATGCCGGCCCATTTTTGGTGAACACACTGTGTTGTTCTTGCTGATTGGTGGGTAAATTCACCTACCAATAAACAAGTGCTTTCCATGGTACTGAACCAAAAAATAGCTTAGATGCCTTCTTTTTCAAATAAAGAAAGCAAGAGAACGAAGAAAAATTGATAATAGGAGTAAATTAGAAAGTCGTTTAAAATTGCCGCTCTATCTGAATCACGAAAGAAAAAATTTGGGTTCAGTGTCCCTTTAATGCTCCCGCTCAAGCGTTAACTGCACTAGAAATTAGCTTTTTGTGCTCATCGGGTTACGCTTGTATTAGGAGTTAAATGTAAACTGTTTTTACTCGTGCACTAACCCAAATAGCGGGGGGGGGGGACTTACAATATTGTGTGCTTGTTCACGTATTTCCCCCATAGAAGTCAATAGAGCAAAAAAAGTGGAAAAAAACTCCATTATCATGCAAACCCGATCGTATATTCTCATGTGCGCTAACTCGATATGAATATTTCACATTCCAATGTTCTTCACATACAGGAATATGTTCTATTTATTCATAAGAAAATATTTCTTTATATATCTGATGTTTTTTTTTTTGGTACAATATATATATAAATATTTAGAACATATCAGCATATGTGCAGGACATTGGAATGTGAAATATAAAAATAAATATTACATAAATATGTTTTTACATGTTTTCATCTACTTAAAGGGACATGAAACCCACATTTTTTCTTTCATGATTTAGAAAGAGAATGCAATTTTAAACATCTTTCTAATTTACTTCTATTATCTCATTTGCTTTATTCTCTTGATATTCTTTGCGGAAAAGCATATCTAGATAGGCTCAGTAGCTGCTGATTGGTTGCTGCACATAGAAGCCTCGTATGATTGGCTCACCCATGTGCATTGCTTTTTCTTTAACTAAGGATATCTAAAAAATGAAGCAAAATAAATAATAGAAGTAAATTGTAATGTTGTTTAAATTTGTTTTCTCTTTCTGAATCATGAAAGAAAGATTTTGGGTTTAGTGGCCCTTTAACTGCAAAGGGCTCCAATGCACTTGTATATATGTATATACAGAGCCCTCGACTAATATTTGCACCCTTGGTGAATATGAGCAAAGAAGGCCATAAAAAAATTATCTTTATTGTTTAACCTTTTGATCTTTTGTTCAAATACACAAAAAGACTCTGCTTTCATGGATATCAAACAATGGAAAACACAACACAGGTTTATTAAAAAAAAACATATGTTGTTAAACATATGTGTGGCACAATTATTGGCACCCTTTTAGTCAATACTTTGTGCTAACTCCCTTTGCCAAGATAACAGCTCTGAGCCTTCTCCTATAAAACCTGATGAGGTTGGAGAATACATGGCAGTGGATCTGAGACCATTCCTCCATACAGAATCTCTCCAGATCCTTCAAATTTTGAGGTTGATGTTGGTAGACTTTCTTCTTCAGTTTACACCACAGGTTATCTATGGAGTTCAAGTCAGGGGACTGGGATGGCCATGGCAGGACCTTGATTTTGTGGTCAGTAAACAATTTTTGTGTTGATTTTGATGGATGTTTTTGATCAGGGTCCTGCTGGAAGATACAAGCAAGTCCCATTTTAAGCTTTCTGGCAGAGGCAGTCAGCGTCCATGATGCCATGTATCCTAACAAAATGTCCAGGTTCTCAGGCATAAAAACAGCCACAAAACATTAAAGAGCCACCACCATATTTATCTGTGGGCATGAGGTACTTTTCCATATGGCTATATCTCTGTGTGCGCCAAACCCACCTAGTTTCATCTGACAATAGAACCTGATCCCATTTGAAGTTCCGGTAGTGTTTGGCAAACTGAATATGCTTGAGTTTGTTTTTGGATGAGAGCAGAGACTTTTTTCTTGAAACCCTTCCAAACAACTTGTGGTGATTTAGGTGACGTTGGACTGTAAATTTGGACTGAGACTTTCTGACCCCAAGATGCAACTAACTTCTGCAATTCTCCAGCTGTGATCCTTGGCGATATTTTGGCCACTCGTAGCATCCTCTTCACAGTGTGTTGACAAAATATAGACACGCGTCCTCTTCCAGGTTGATTCATAACATTCCCAGTTGACTGGAACTTCTTAATTATTGGCCTGATGGCGTAAATGGGCATTTTTAATGCTTTTGCTATTTTCCTATAACCACAACCAATTTTGCGAAGCTCAACAACCTTTTGCCGCACATCACAGCTATATTCCTTGGTCTTACCCATTGTGATAAATGACTAAGGGAATTTGGCCTATGTGTTACCTCATATTTATACTCGTGTGAAACAGGAAGTCATGGTTGAACAATTTCCTGTTTCTAGCCACCCACGTGTACTAAATGGGAACATAATTCATAGGGGTGCCAATAATTGTGCCACACATATTTAACAAAGATTTGCTTATTTATTTTGATAAACCGGTGTTGTGTTTGCAATTGTTTGATATCCATGAGAGCAGATTATTTTTGTGTATTTTTTGAACAAAAGATCAATAAAGAATTTTTACAGCCTTCTTTGCTCATATTTACCAAGGGTGCCAATATTAGTGGAGGGCACTGTGTAAAAATATATGTATATATATATATATTTATGTGTGCGTGTGTATTTCTGTGTTTATATGAGTATACATGTCTTTAAATACATATGTATACAAATATACTTTAAATATGCACACTTATATAGACATACAGTATATATATATATATATATATAAATATATGCAAATATACACACACACACACACACAAATCCATCTTTAGAAATGTATATGTATGCATCTCAATGTTAAAGAGCCTTTTGCCTGCTTTTTTTCCTAACACCTGAGATCTCATATCTTTGAGCAATATTTTTTGTGAATAATTTTTATTAGATGATGTTATTATGAGTGTAAAATATTTTTTTTTTCGCAAAATAGTTAACCAGAGCTTTGAGGACACTGTAATCATTCTAGCATAAACAGTCTCAAACAAAGTAAGCTTCTAATTGTTTTTTTATATATACTTTGAAATTAAATGTATATAGATACTGGATATGTGCAGTCATTTTGACGAAATAAAAATCTAAAAGAATGCACCAACGAAAATGAAAGAAAATTAAAAAATACTGATGAAAATCTGTAGCATTCATTTGTTTTCTTTAATTTGGGGGGGGGGATTTACTACTTGCCTTTTGCGTGCTGGAAAGCCGTACCAACCCCACGTTGACGGGGCCCGGCCACGCTAACTGACTTTAGTGCTTGTCCTGGGATCCAAGTGCGTTAAGCCTGCTTTTAGCTCAGTCAGTGCTCTCGCAAGAAGAGGACCGGATTAGCGCGCATAAATCTACAGGTGAAAGTTTTAATGAAAACTAATGTAAATGTTAAAACGGACAGTCTAGTCAAAATTAAACTTTCATATGTTCCAGTTCATATGTGCCATATAGATAACATTGTGCTCACTACGGTGGAGTTATTTATAAGTTAACACTGAATGGCTAAAATGCAAGTCTGTCAAAAGAGCTGAGATAAGGGGCAGTCTGCAGATGCTTAGATACAAAGTAATCACAGAGGTAAAAAGTATATTAATAACATTGTGTTGGTTATGGAAAACTGGGGAATGGATAATAAAGGGATTATCTATCTCTTTAAAAAATTAAAATGTTGGTGTAGACTGTCCCTTTAACTAAAATCCAGTATTCATTGAATTTAAAACTAAACAAATACAGAATAGTTAAGCCAATGAATATCCGTGGTTAACAAATTTCCACGAATATTCATTACAATATTTTCAAACACCATTTCATATACACATAAAAAATACAGCCCCACATAAACACACTAACACACATATACACAGTCTAACACACATATACACAGTCTAACACACATATACACACACTAACACACACATACACACACTAACACACACATACACACACTAACACACAAACACAGTAACACAAACAAACACAGTAACACACACAAACACAGTAACACACATAAACACAGTAACACACATATACACAGTAACACACATATACACAATAACACACATATACACAGTAACACACCTATACACAGTAACACACCTATACACAGTAACACACATATACAGACACACTTACTAGACAGGTACATATGAGCAATAATCATGTTGACTTTAATACCCCAAGCTACTGAGTTAACTCTTTATAAATTTAACAGGAAACAGTAATGGCTGGTTAAATTAACTAATTATTTTACAAAATACAGGAGATGGTGGCTAAGGTTTTCTCATATTAATACTCCAGGGTTTGGACCAGTAGTGGTCCTAGTAAATAACCACATTTTTGGGCCCCTATTTATCAAAGTCTGGCGGACCTGATCCGAAAGTGCGGATCAGGTGCGCCAGACCTCGCTGAATACAGAGAGCAATACGCTCTCCGTATTCAGCATTGCACCAGCAGCTCACAAGAGCTGCTGGTGCAACGCCGCCCCCTGCAGACTCGCGGCCAATCAGCCGCCAGCGGGGGGTGTCAATCAACCCGATCGTACTCGATCGGGTTAAATTCCGGCGATGTCTGTCCGCCTGCTCAGTGCAGGCGGACAGGTTATGGAGCAGCGGTCTTTGTGACCACTGCTTCATAACTGCTGTTTCTGGCGAGCCTGCAGGCTCACCAGAAACACGGGGCACCCCTTGATAGATAGGCCCCTTGGTATATCCCTATGTGAAAAAAGCCTGGTGTAAAATATAGAGAAATACGGTTATCTTTCAAGCTTACACTCCCTGCATTCCAAAAACTAATTAGAACTATTAAAGGGACACTGAACCCAATTTTTTTCTTTTAAGATTCAGATAGAGCATGATATTTTATGCAACTTTCTAATTTACTCCTATTATCAATTTTTCTTCGTTCTCTTGCTATCTTTATTATAAAAGCAGGAATGTAAAGCTTAGCAGCCAGCCCATTTTAGGTTCAGCACTATGGATAGCGCTTGCTTATTGGAGGCTGACATTTACCCACCAATAGGCAAGCATAACCCAGGTTCTCAACCAAAAATGGGCCGGCTCCTATGCATCACATTCCTGTTCTTTAAATAAAGATAGCAAGAGAACAAAGAAAATGTGATAATAGGAGTAAATTGCTTAAAATTGTTTGCTCTGTCTGATTCATAAAATAATAAAAAAACATAATTTATGCTTACCTGATAAATTCCTTTCTTCTGTTGTGTGATCAGTCCACGGGTCATCATTACTTCTGGGATATTATCTGCTCCCCTACAGGAAGTGCAAGAGGATTCACCCAGCAGAGTTGCTATATAGCTCCTCCCCTCTACGTCACCTCCAGTCATTCGACCAAAGACCAACGAGAAAGGAGAAGCCAAGGGTGTAGTGGTGACTGAATTATAATTTAAAAAATATGTACCTGCCTTAAAAAACAGGGCGGGCCGTGGACTGATCACACAACAGAAGAAAGGAATTTATCAGGTAAGCATAAATTATGTTTTCTTCTGTTATGTGTGATCAGTCCACGGGTCATCATTACTTCTGGGATACCAATACCAAAGCAAAAGTACACGGATGACGGGAGGGATAGGCAGGCTCATTATACAGAAGGAACCACTGCCTGAAGAACCTTTCTCCCAAAAATAGCCTCCGAAGAAGCAAAAGTGTCAAATTTGTAAAATTTGGAAAAAGTATGAAGCGAAGACCAAGTTGCAGCCTTGCAAATCTGTTCAACAGAGGCCTCATTCTTAAAGGCCCAAGTGGAAGCCACAGCTCTAGTGGAATGAGCTGTAATTCTTTCAGGAGGCTGCTGTCCAGCAGTCTCATAGGCTAAACGTATTATGCTACGAAGCCAAAAAGAGAGAGAGGTAGCAGAAGCTTTTTGACCTCTCCTCTGTCCAGAATAAACGACAAACAGGGAAGAAGTTTGGCGAAAATCTTTAGTTGCCTGCAAGTAGAACTTGAGGGCACGAACTACATCCAGATTGTGTAGAAGACGTTCCTTCTTTGAAGAAGGATTTGGACACAAGGATGGAACAACAATCTCTTGATTGATATTCCTGTTAGAGACAACCTTAGGTAAGAACCCAGGTTTAGTACGCAGAACTACCTTGTCTGAGTGAAAGATCAGATAAGGAGAATCACAATGTAGGGCTGATAACTCAGAGACTCTTCGAGCCGAGGAAATAGCCATTAAAAATAGAACTTTCCAAGATAACAATTTTATATCAATGGAATGAAGGGGTTCAAACGGAACACCCTGTAAAACGTTAAGAACTAAGTTTAAACTCCATGGCGGAGCAACAGTTTTAAACACAGGCTTGATCCTAGCTAAAGCCTGACAAAAGGCCTGGATGTCTGAATTTTCTGACAGACGCCTGTGTAACAAGATGGACAGAGCTGAGATCTGTCCCTTTAATGAGCTAGCCGATAAACCCTTTTCTAAACCTTCTTGTAGAAAAGACAATATCCTAGGAATCCTAACCTTACTCCAGGAGTAATCTTTGGATTCACACCAGTATAGGTATTTACGCCATATTTTATGGTAAATCTTTCTGGTAACAGACTTCCTAGCCTGTATCAGGGTATCAATAACCGACTCAGAAAAACCACGTTTTGATAAAATCAAGCGTTCAATTTCCAAGCAGTCAGCTTCAGAGAAGTTAGACTTTGATGTTTGAATGGACCCTGAATCAGAAGGTCCTGTCTTAGAGGTAGAGACCAAGGCGGACAGGATGACATGTCCACTAGATCTGCATACCAAGTCCTGCGCGGCCATGCAGGCGCTATTAGAATCACTGATGCTCTCTCCTGTTTGATTTTGGCAATCAATCGAGGAAGCAGCGGGAAGGGTGGAAACACATAAGCCATCCTGAAGTTCCAAGGTGCTGTCAAAGCATCTATCAGAACCGCTCCCGGATCCCTGGATCTGGATCCGTAGCGAGGAAGTTTGGCGTTCTGGCGAGACGCCATGAGATCTATCTCTGGTTTGCCCCAACGTCGAAGTATTTGGGCAAAGACCTCCGGATGAAGTTCCCACTCCCCCGGATGAAGAGTCTGGCGACTCAAGAAATCCGCCTCCCAGTTCTCCACTCCCGGGATGTGGATTGCTGACAGGTGGCAAGAGTGAGACTCTGCCCAGCGAATTATCTTTGATACTTCTATCATTGCTAGGGAGCTTCTTGTCCCTCCTTGATGGTTGATGTAAGCTACAGTCATGATGTTGTCCGACTGAAACCTGATGAACCCCCGAGTCTTTAACTGGGGCCAAGCTAGAAGGGCATTGAGAACTGCTCTCAATTCCAGAATGTTTATTGGCAGGAGACTTTCCTCCTGACTCCATTGTCCCTGAGCCTTCAGAGAATTCCAGACAGCGCCCCAACCTAGAAGGCTGGCGTCTGTTGTTACAATTGTCCAGTCCGGCCTGCTGAACGGCATCCCCCTGGACAGATGTGGCCGAGAAAGCCACCATAGAAGAGAGTTTCTGGTCTCTTGATCCAGATTCAGAGTGGGGGACAAATCTGAGTAATCCCCATTCCACTGACTCAGCATGCACAATTGCAGCGGTCTGAGATGTAGGCGTGCAAAGGGTACTATGTCCATTGCTGCTACCATTAAGCCGATCACCTCCATGCATTGAGCTACTGACGGGAGTTGAATGGAATGAAGGACACGGCATGTATTTAGAAGCTTTGTTAATCTGTCTTCTGTCAGATAAATCTTCATTTCTACAGAATCTATAAGAGTCCCCAAGAATGGAACTCTTGTGAGAGGCAAGAGAGAACTCTTCTTTTCGTTCACTTTCCATCCATGCGACCTTAGAAATGCCAGAACTAACTCTGTATGAGACTTGGCAGTTTGAAAGCTTGAAGCTTGTATCAGAATGTCGTCTAGGTACGGAGCTACCGAAATTCCTCGCGGTCTCAGAACCGCTAGAAGGGCACCCAGAACCTTTGTGAAGATTCTTGGAGCCGTAGCCAATCCGAATGGAAGGGCTACAAACTGGTAATGCCTGTCTAAGAAGGCAAACCTTAGATACCGGTAATGATCTTTGTGAATCGGTATGTGAAGGTAAGCATCCTTTAAATCCACTGTGGTCATGTACTGACCCTTTTGGATCATGGGTAAGATTGTCCGAATAGTTTCCATTTTGAACGATGGAACTCTTAGGAATTTGTTTAGGATCTTTAAATCCAAGATTGGCCTGAAAGTTCCCTCTTTTTTGGGAACCACAAACAGGTTTGAGTAAAACCCTTGTCCTTGTTCCGACCGCGGAACCGGATGGATCACTCCCATTAATAATAGATCTTGTACACAGCGTAGAAACGCGTCTTTCTTTATTTGGTTTGTTGACAACCTTGACAGATGAAATCTCCCTCTTGGGGGAGATAATTTGAAGTCTAGAAGGTATCCCTGAGATATGATCTCTAGCGCCCAGGGATCCTGGACATCTCTTGCCCAAGCCTGGGCGAAGAGAGAGAGTCTGCCCCCCACTAGATCCGGTCCCGGATCGGGGGCCCTCGGTTCATGCTGTCTTAGGGGCAGCAGCAGGTTTTCTGGCCTGCTTGCCCTTATTCCAGGACTGGTTAGGTTTCCAGCCTTGTCTGTAACGAGCAACAGCTCCTTCCTGTTTTGGTGCAGTGGAAGTTGATGCTGCACCTGCTTTGAAATTCCGAAAGGGACGAAAATTAGACTGTCTAGCCTTAGCTTTGGCTTTGTCTTGAGGTAGAGCGTGGCCCTTACCTCCTGTAATGTCAGCGATAATTTCTTTCAAACCGGGCCCAAATAAAGTTTGCCCCTTGAAAGGTATATTAAGTAATTTGGACTTAGAAGTTACATCAGCCGACCAGGATTTTAGCCACAGCGCCCTACGTGCCTGAATGGCGAATCCTGAATTCTTAGCCGTAAGTTTGGTTAAATGTACTACGGCCTCCGAAATGAATGAATTAGCTAGTTTAAGGACTCTAAGCCTGTCCGTAATGTCGTCCAGCGTAGCGGAACTAAGGTTCTCTTCCAGAGACTCAATCCAAAATGCTGCCGCAGCCGTAATCGGCGCGATGCATGCAAGGGGTTGCAATATAAAACCTTGTTGAACAAACATTTTCTTAAGGTAACCCTCTAATTTTTTATCCATAGGATCTGAAAAAGCACAGCTATCCTCCACCGGGATAGTGGTGCGCTTAGCTAAAGTAGAAACTGCTCCCTCCACCTTAGGGACCGTTTGCCATAAGTCCCGTGTGGTGGCGTCTATTGGAAACATCTTTCTAAATATTGGAGGGGGTGAGAACGGCACACCGGGTCTATCCCACTCCTTAGTAACAATTTCAGTTAATCTCTTAGGTATAGGAAAAACGTCAGTACTCGCCGGTACCGCAAAGTATTTATCCAACCTACACATTTTCTCTGGTATTGCAACAGTGTTACAATCGTTAAGAGCCGCTAAGACCTCCCCTAGTAATACACGGAGGTTTTCCAATTTAAATTTAAAATTTGAAATATCTGAATCCAATCTGCTTGGATCAGAACCGTCACCTACAGAATGAAGCTCTCCGTCCTCATGCTCTGCAAGCTGTGACGCAGTATCAGACATGGCCCTAGAATTATCAGCGCACTCTGTTCTCACCCCAGAGTGATCACGCTTGCCTCTTAGTTCTGGTAACTTAGCCAAAACTTCAGTCATAACAGTAGCCATATCTTGTAATGTTATCTGTAATGGCTGCCCAGATGTACTAGGCGCCATAATATCACGCACCTCCCGGGCGGGAGACGCAGGTACTGACACGTGAGGCGAGTTAGACGGCATAACTCTCCCCTCGCAGTTTGGTGAAATTTGTTCAATTTGTACAGATTGGCTTTTATTTAAAGTAGCATCAATACAGTTAGTACATAAATTTCTATTGGGCTCCACCTTGGCATTGGAACAAATGACACAGGTATCTTCCTCTGAATCAGACATGTTTAACACACTAGCAATAAACATGCAACTTGGTTACAATCTTATTTAACAAAAACGTACTGTGCCTCAAAGAAGCACTAAACGATTAAATGACAGTTGAAATAATGAACTGAAAAACAGTTATAGCATCACTCTTTAAAAACAACACAACTTGTTAGCAAAGGTTTGTTCCCATTAGTAAAGTAACACTAATTAAATTTTAAACATAAAAATCACAGAGCAACGTTTTAAAACACAGTCACTACATAAGTCTCACAGCTCTGCTGAGAGAATCTACCTCCCTTCAAAGAAGTTTGAAGACCCCTGAGTTCTGTTAGAGATGAACCGGATCATGCAGAAAATACAAGAGTAACTGACTGGAAATTTTTGATGCGTAGCAAAGAGCGCCAAAAACGGCCCCTCCCCCTCACACACAGCAGTGAGAGAGAAACGAAACTGTCATAATCAAAACAAGCAAACTGCCAAGTGGAAAAATAATGCCCAAATATTTATTCACTCAGTACCTCAGAAATGCAAACGATTCTACATTCCAGCAAAAACGTTTAACATGAATTAAATACCTATTAAAAGGTTTAATGTACTTTTACAGAGTAATTCCGGTGAAATACCATCCCCAGAATACTGAAGTGTAGAGTATACATACATGTCATTATAACGGTATGGCAGGATTTTCTCATCAATTCCATTCAGAAAATAAAAACTGCTACATACCTCAATGCAGATTCAACTGCCCGCTGTCCCCTGATCTGAAGCTTTTACCTCCCTCAGATGGCCGAGAAACAGCAATATGATCTTAACTACTCCGGTTAAAATCATAAGAAAAACTCTGGTAGATTCTTCTTCAAACTCTGCCAGAGAAGTAATAACACGCTCCGGTGCTATTGTAAAATAACAAACTTTTGATTGAAGTTATAAAAACTAAGTATAATCACCATAGTCCTCTCACACCTCCTATCTAGTCTTTGGGTGCAAGAGAATGACTGGAGGTGACGTAGAGGGGAGGAGCTATATAGCAACTCTGCTGGGTGAATCCTCTTGCACTTCCTGTAGGGGAGCAGATAATATCCCAGAAGTAATGATGACCCGTGGACTGATCACACATAACAGAAGAAAATGGGTTTAGTGTCCCTTTAAGGGCAATTAATCATTTTTATAACATACCATGATGGGGTAATACTTTTTTTGTCTATTATTTATCAAAATATAAACAAATATGACTTAGGGCTCCATTTATTAAACAGCGGATGTTGTTTCGGAGCCTCATCGTTTCAGGTCCACTTGAAATGGAAGTTAGGAAGCAGCGGTCAGCGGACTAAAATCGTCCGGATCAGATACGATCGGGATGATTAACAGCCCCTGCTAGTGGCCAATTGGCTGCCAGTGAGCAGGGTGCGGCATTGCACAAGTATTTCACCAGAAATGCTTGTGCAATGTTAAATGCAGAGTATGCTACAACGAATCCGCTCGCCTCTTAATAAATCTATCCCTAAGTCAGTCCCATAACAATTAATTAGAGGGTCACTGCTTAATATATTTTAAATCAATGCCAACTATTTTACATGGGATTGAATTAAATTAATTTTAATAAAGGGAGATCAAATTTGCTTTTGAATAAGAAGTTCCAAAGTTTCAAGAAAGCATTTCCATTTCTCAATAAAATATGCATGCTACCAGAGTGTCAAATTGTTCCTTAAAGGGACACTAAACCCAATTTTTTTATTTCATGATTCAGATAGCGCAGCAATTTTAAGCAATTTTCTGATGTACTCCTATTATCAATTTTCTTTGTTCTCTTGCTATCTTTATTTAAAAAGCAGAAATGTAAAGCATAAGAGCCGGCCCATTTTATGTTTAGCACCCTGGATAGCACTTGATTATTGGTGACTGCATTTAGCCACCAATAAGCAAACGTAACCCAGATTTTGAACCAAAAATAAGTCGGCTCCTAAGCTTTCCATTTCTGCTTTTTACATATAAAATTGCAAGAGAAAGAAGAAAATTTGATAATAGGAGTAAATTAGAAAGTTTCTTAAAATTGCTGCTCTATCTGAATCATTAAAGAAAAAAATTGGGTTTAGTGTCCCTTTAATAAGTTGTTGTAATAAAGATGATTTAATAATAAGGGGCCTATTTAACAAATGTCTGTCCGACATGATCAGATAAGCAGCTCATGTCCGACAGACATCGCTGAATGCGGAGAGCAATACGATCTCCGCATTCAGCATTGCACAAGCAGCTCTTGTGAGCTGCTGGTGCAACGCCGCCCCCTGCAGATTTGCAGCCAATCGGCCGCTAGCAGGGGGTGTCAATCAACCCGATCATATTCGATCGGGTTGATTTCACGCGATCTCTGTCCGCCTCCTCAGAGCAAGCGGACAGGTTATGGAGCAGCGGTCTTTAGACCGCTGCTTCATAACTGGTGTTTCTGGTGAGTCTGAAGACTCGCCAGAAACAGGGGCCCTCAAGCTCGATACGGAGCTTGATAAATGGGTCCCTAAGTCTAAAAGAAGGTCTTTGGAACTTTAACTAGTGAGATCATTACGATTTCCCAAGTAATTGGAATAATCATATTCAAGAATAGATTTTTTTTCTCTATTGGGGCCACTCCAAGAAAAGAAAAAAAGTCTTAGTCCAATACACAAATTAATATCAGTAATTTTTGACAGCCCAAATTCAATCTTAGCCCACAGTTGTTTAACTTTTGGGCAATCCCAAAATAATATCTTACGGTCAGGATTAGTTTTTTTACTTTTAATATAATTATTTCAACAGGATGGAGGCCATTGGAAGATGTAATAAACACTCTTGAGATTCTCTATAATTCATCTCCAGAGTAGTAAGTCTAGCGCTTTTCAAAGTTCCCAAAATGTCCTCATCTGGAACTGGACAGTCAGTTCAAAAAGTGTGGCTGCAGAACCTGATAGCATTAGCTATCTATGTACTTAAGTTATAACAATCCTTGTGTAGAATCTCTGTATCACAACCCTCACAGTGGTTAATATAACTTGTAATTTGCCCGGCGTGCACAGTCCATCCATACGGCTTACCTTGCCATTTACTGAAGGGGAGACGGGAACGGTTCTCAGGCACTCTCTATTCTCCTTACATGATATCTGGTTCAGAGATTTTCCATGAATTACGTGCAAAGTCTGCATTTTTTCCAAGTCAGTGTATCCTCCAGGCAATGCTTTCTCTTGACCCTAACCACGTGACATCATCCACCAGATCACCACTGGGAACACAAAGTTCACAAAAGAGAAGGGGGTAAAATTGAGACCACAGACTCAATACTTCAACCCTGCTCAGTCTGTCCATCACAACTGACTTGATGTGTGGATGGCAACAGATTGTATTGAAAGACCTTTCCAAAGTAAATGCTCAAGGACAAGTCTGGCATTGATCTGCAACACCACTCGATGTGATGTATACTACATGGCTATTTAATTATCTGACAAATGTTGTTTCAATGTGTTCCCATAGCTTTTGGGATAGGACCATAAGCTTAAACCTGGTTCCTAATAGTATTTTTTCTCTAGACTTGAGGTATATTATAATCTTTTAGAAAAACTTATCAAGGATTTTCATTCAAAATTCACCACTAAGAAATTCAATTTAGCAATCAACCTTAAGAAGCTGAACACACAGGGGCCCATTTATCAAGCTCCGGATGGAGCTTGAGGGCCCGTGTTTCTGGCGAGCCTGCAGGCTCGCCAGAAACACCAGTTATGAAGCAGCGGTTTAAAGACCGCTGCTCCATAAGCCTGTCCGCCTGCTCTGAGCAGGCGGACAGACATTGCCGAAAATCAACCCGATCAAGTACGATCGGGTTGATTGACACCCCCCTGCTGGCGGCCGATTGGCCGTGAATCTGCAGTGGGCAGCGTTGCACCAGCAGCTCACAAGAAAGCTCCTTTGATTCAATCGATCGCCATTTTTAGCTGCTTCGGCAGCCCACGGCTAAAAAATTTTTTGGCTAAGTGGTGACGTTTTCACCTCTTAGCCAATAGTCGTGCGGTAAATCCGGCTTGGCGCCCATGGGAGCCAGATTTACCGCACTGCTATTGGCTAAGAGGTGAAAATGTCACCTCTTAGCCAAAATATATTTTAGCCGTGTGCTGCTGTAGCAGCTAAGAACGGCGACCGATTGAATCAAATAAAGGTGCTTTCTGCATAAAGTATATTATACTTCATGAATGAAAGTGCCCTTTATTTGTTTCAATAGTAAATCCTAGCGTTTGTAAAACGCTAGGATTTACTTTCACTTTAATATGTATACATACACAGCAGGGCCACAAACTCAGCCACAAATGCCTCTTCCTCACACACAACACTAAACATTATTTAAATCCATACACCTACAAAAATTACACAATATAAATGCAAACATTTAAATAACAAAGAACAAACTAATAATCAATTAAAATATTAATAAATGAAAGTAAGGTGGTAATTATTATTATTATTATCATCTGTTATTTGTAGAGCGCCAACAGATTCTGCAGCGCTATAAACATAGGCGGAATAAAAGGAAACATTTATAGGAATCAAATGGATAAGGGGCCCTGCCAAGAGTCACACTGTTGTAGTCAGCTCTAAAGAAGGTGATCTACAAACAGCTGTTTGGCTTACATTCTAAGGGGGTTCAATGGGATAGCAATGGAGGAGAGAAACTGGTATAAAGAAAGATTAGTGTAGGTTGTATGTATCCCTGAACAGTAGAGTCTTTAGGGAGCGCTTGAAACTTTTAAAGGTAGGGGAGAGTCTTGTGGAGTGAGGCAGAGAGTTCCACAAAATGGGAGCCAGCCTGGAGAAGTCTTGTAAACGGGAGTGTGAAGAGGTAACAAGAGAGGAGGAGAGTAGGAGGTCATGAGCAGAGCGAAGGGGACGAAAGGGAGAGAATCTGGAGACTAGGTCTGAGATATAGGGGGGAGCAGTGCAGTTGAGGGCTTTGTATGTCAGAGTAAGAATTTTGTTTAATCCTGGAGGCAAGAGGAAGCCAGTGAAGGGATTGACAGAGAGATACAGCAGATGAAGAGTGACATGTAAGGAAGATGAGCCTGGCAGAGGCATTCATTATGGATTGCAAAGGAGCTAGGCGCCACAGCAGCTGGGGAGACCAGAGAGGACAGAGTTGCAGTAATCGAGGTGGGAAAGGATGAGAGAGTGGATTAAATCTTAGTTGTGTCTTGTGTAAGGAAATGTCAAAATTTATAGATTTTTTTAAGGTGGAAGAGGAAGGATTTAGCCAAGAACTGAATGTGAGAAGTGAAAGAAAGATCTGAGTCAAATGTGACCCCAAGACATCAGGCATGCGGGGTAGGGGTAATGATGGAATTGTTATAGAGAGACGAGGGTGGAGATTTTGAAAGAAGGTGGGAAAATAAGGAGCTCAGTTTTGGAGAGATTTAGCTTGAGGTAGTGAGAGGACATTCAGGAAGAATTGTGAGAAAAACAGTTAGTGACACGGGTTAGCAAGGAAGGAGAAAGGTCTGGTGCAGAGGTATATGTGGGTGTCGTCGGCATACAAATGATATTGGAACCAGTGGGACTTTATTAGGGAACCTAATGATGACGTGTAGATTGAGAAGTGAAAGGGACCGAGGACAGAGCCTTGCAGTACACCAACAGAAAGTGGTGACGGGGCAGAGGAGGCCCCGGAGAAGGCTACACTAAAGGTTACGGTTTGACAGGTAGGAAGAGAACCACAAGAGGGCTGTGTCCCAAATGTCGAAGGATTGGAGGGTTTCGAGCAAAAGAGGGTGCTCAACAGTATCAAAGGCTGCGGACAGATCAAGAAGGATAAGCAGAGAGAAGTGGCCTTTTGATTTTGCTTTAAGAAGGTAATTGGTAACCTTAACGATTGCTGTCTCTGTAGAGTGATGGGGATGAAATCCAGATTACAGTGGGTCAGGAAGGGAGTTTAATGTAAGGAAATGGGATAGGCGTGCATATACTATCTTTTCGAGAAGCTTTGAGGCAAGGGGGAGAAGGGAAATAGGGTGGTAGTTGGATGGGGAGGTTGGATCAAGCTTATATTCCCCATTTAGTAATGTATCCACATGATATATTTCCATATCAATTGCTACTTTTAATACTTCTAGAGACATAACCCAATAACATACATTTCAACTGATAAATCTAATATCCTTTTTAATGTCAGTGTGCTTGTACAAGAAGGTGTTTCTATTTCAACTTATGTTGTTCTATGAGCTCCTTGACTTTTTGGTCCTCATATTCAAAACATTGACAGACCGATGAGAAATTGCCTGCTTGGTTTCGCCAGGCTCCCAGTCCGTAGGTCTGTGGATACATAAAAAAAAAATGTCTGACCCCCAAAAGTTCAGACAAGTGGCGATGTGTCTCCTACAGGATATAAACTGGATCGTGGTTGAATATCGCCACTGCTTTATGTTTTAAAAGACAGTAGCAGAAAACTGACTTTTAGAACATAATTACATATTTGAAAGTATATATTTATGTTTAAAATAATGAAAAGAGTGCGAAAAAAAGCAGTTTAAAATTCTATAAAAAAGGGAACTAATATAAATGCATATCATTTAAACATTGTATACAAATATAATGCTATGCTAAACTATGAACCCCTTAGGTGCCGTCACCCCCAGCACAACCTAACAATACTACACTATGAACCCCTAATCAACCATAACCTAATAGCCTAACTACCCCTAACCTATTAACCCTTAAGCCAAACTACCCTTACATTACTTAACCCCCTAACAGTTAACCCTACAAGACCCCTCACCTTACACTTCCTAAGTTACATAAAATAAAAAAATAAAAAATTATAGAAAATAAAAAAGACATTACAACAAAAAAACACTACAAAAAAACAAAATAAAACTAAAATGAAAGTTCCCTTAAAAAAAAGCCGACCCCAAAATAAAAAAACCCCCTTAAATTATGCTTACCTGATCATTTTCTTTTCTTCAGATGGAAAGAGTCCACAGCTGCATTCATTACTTTTGGGAATTTAGAACCTGGCCACCAGGAGGAGGCAAAGACACCCCAGCCAAAGGCTTAAATACTCCTCCCACTCCCCTCATCCCCCAGTAATTCTGCTGAGGAACAAGGAACAGTAAAAGAAACATCAGGGTAAAAAGGTGCCAGAAGAACAAAAATAACAGACGCTCCACAGAAAAAATACGGGCGGGGAGCTGTGGACTCTTTCCATCTGAAGAAAAGAAAAGGTAAGCACAATTTAAGTTTTTCTTCATAAATGGAAAGAGTCCACAGCTGCATTCATTACTTTTGGGAAAACAATACCCAAGCTATAAAGGACACTGAATGCAAAAATGGGAGGGTACAAGAGGCTGCCCACTCTGAGGGCACCTGGCCTGAAACCCCCTACCCAACAAAATCCCACTTCGGCTGAAGCCGAGAACAACTTTGAAAAAAAAGAAAAAGGCCCAAGGACACTGACCCACAGATAGTCCACAAGCCTTGCTAGAGACCGCAGAAACTAGACTCGACTGAGTCAATAGCCTCCAAGAGACACCGTCCCCAGCAGTCGGTCTCCAAACAACACACCCCTAACTAAAGAAAGGGAACAAACTACTGTATTCTTCCACAAAGAAGAAAAGGCACAGAGAAAACATGATTGTACTTGTGAAGTGCGGCTAATCCCCCTTAAGGGACTCAAGGTGCTGCTTATTTTATCAACCTCGAAAGGAGGAAATGCTGAGTAGACCTTGCCGGGGATCGAACTTGCAACCCTCGGTTTGCTACAGTGCAGAGTAGCCACAGTGCATTAGCATGCTGAGCTAGTTTCCAGCTAGCATAAGGAACTCCAGAAAAAAACCCTGAAAAGGGGAAAACGAGTCCTAAATAAAAAAACAGAGCAAAAACCTGAGAAACCGGATCAGGCTAACAAAGACCCAACCAGTCTCATAGAAACAAGGGGAGGCAACGCCCAGACCTAGAGCAAACACAGACAAAATGAAAAATCATCCTGACACCACTGTTGAACCAGGGACGTGCAGTCATAGGAGGCAGGGGAGGCACTGCTTCCCCTGCCATATGGGGCCAAAGTTTAGTTAAATTTTAATTAAGAAAAAATTGTTAAAAAAAAAATAAATCATTTTTTTCCACCCATGTAATGCTATGGAGAGGCATCATACAGGATTGCATCTCTTCATAGCAAAACATGGTTACATTTCTTCAATAGCAGCAGCGCCACCCACTGGTGGTAACTTAAAACTACCTGAAGCAAAAATAATGACCAATAGGAGGCATCCCTCATGATGCCTCTTAGGGAGAGAGCCAATCAGAGAAGTAAAACTCTTCTTGGCATTATTAGTTATGCAGGATGCAGGGCTGGCCCTGTCTGATGTTCACTGACTTCCTGTTACTGTGATCCAGTCTGGGACCCTCCCACTAGCACAGGCTTCACTAGAAACAAGAGGGGAGAATAAGGACTGCAGGAAGAAGTTCACAGTAAGGGATAAGGTTTATAGCTTTCATCAATCTGTTAAATGATAGTGTTAATATTAATGCTTTTATTGTGATCTGTAAGCTTTCTACTTATTAACAATATTGACTGTTGTGACTGAGGAGTGCTGGTAATGATAAAAGCTTCCCACATTTTGCTGGCAGTTTATTTTAACTTTTTATTGTGAATATTTGTTTTTAATGTGATCTGGCAATTTGCTGCTTTTTAACCAATTAACAACATTGACTGCAGAGCCTGCTTTATTACTACAGCTCTCAGTAAGTATTGTGTTGTCACTAGCTGGTGCCCTTGTGCAAAAAAGGAAAAGCTAGTGCTTTTTTATGCAGGAACCTCTCCTGGTCTGTATAATAAATGATGCTTTATTACTACAGCTCTCATTAAGTATTGTGTTGTCACTAGCTGGTGCCCTTGTGCAAAAAAGGAAAAGCTAGTGCCTTTTTTATGCAGGAACCTCTCCTGGTCTGTATAATAAATGATGCTTTATTACTACAGCTCTCAGTAAGTACAGTGAGGCCCCGGTTTACGCACGACTCGGTATACGAAATTTCGGTTTACGAAATCGAAATTTGAAGAAAATTTGACTCGGTTTACGAATTTTTTTCGCAATACGAAACAAAATGCCGGTTTGCCCCCCTCGGTTTACGAATATTTTTCGCAATACGAAACCAGTGGCCCCTGTGCCCCCTGCATACTCAAGTATGATTGAATTAATGAAGTTTGGGTACCAGTGTAGAGGTGTTGGAGAGGTTTTGGAGCCATTTTGCAGCAAGTTGTTGAGCCTTTTGGAGCCATTTGCAGCAAGTTGTTAAGCCTTTTGGAGCCATTTGCAGCAAGTTGTTAAGCCTTTTGGAGCCATTTGCAGCAAGTTGTGGAGCCTTTTGGAGACATTGGAGCCATTTGCAGCAAGTTGTTAAGCCTTTTGGAGCCATTTGCAGCAAGTTGTGGAGCCTTTTGGAGACATTGGAGCCATTTGCAGCAAGTTGTTAAGCCTTTTGGAGCCTTTTGGAGCATTTTTTGGACACTTTACTTGAATTTTTTCGGACCTCCGGAACGCATTAATTGATTTTCAATGCATTCCTATGGGAAACCGTGTTTCGGTTTACAAATTTTTCGCAATACGAAACGACCCGGAGAACGAATTAAATTCGTAAACCGAGGCCTCACTGTATTGTGTTGTCACTAGCTGGTGCCCTTGTGCAAAAAAAGTAAATGCTAGTGCCTTTTTTATGCAGGAACCTCTTCTGGTCTGTATAATAAACAATGTACTTTCCCTCCTGTAAAACAGTCAGTGCTGAGTACACTCCTATGTCACCCAAGATATATGGTGAGATCTACTGGGTCCAGACACTTCTGAGTATCTTAGTTATGTGCACTGAAAACTAAAGAGAACAAAACTGTGCTGATTTTGTTTCTATGTATGTTGATTAGATAGACTGATTGATTTAAGGTCAGTACTTCACTCTGTCATCCTAATGTTGTTTTCCTTCAATAAATACACTTTTTTTACTGCAGTTTCCCATGCTTTTGGGTTTTCCTGTTTATAACACCTCACTTTTTATCGTCTTTCTGTAATATGATGATCTGTCTGTCATTTATTAAAAAGTATAGTTTTTATATTTTTAGTATTAAAAAATTATTTTATATGATATATTATTATTAGTGGGTTTCATATTAAATCCACAAGTGAGCTGTGATATCTCTCAGTGAATGTATGGGGGCAGGGAGTCTTGCATCTTGCCTGGTATATTGTGTCATTTAGCTGGCATTCATGTGAGTAGGGGAACTGATTGGCAAATTTAATATGGTATATGATGAGTGGCATAAATGAGGGAAGGGAGTCATGTGGCAGAAAACTGTAATAAGTGGTTGTAAAAGGCCCTTAATCTTAATCAAATGTAGTGTATTACTGGCACACAGTAAGTAGGAGCAGGGGGCCACTCCATCTTGTCAAGTACAACTGGCATATAATATTAATAAAACATTTTATTCAACTATTATATATTTAACTCATGTAAAAGTCACGTGGAAGTGTGTATGTGTGTGTATCTGAGTGTGTGTGTGCTTGTCTGTATATATTTGTGGATTAGCCAACCTCTTAGTGTGTATTCCTGTGGGTGCTTGTGTATGTGTGAGTGATGATGTATGTGGCTTCTTGTCTATGCTTTTTCGGTGCCTGTTTGTGTGCATGTGGTGCCTGGTTTTGTGTATGTTGGTTCCTATGTGTATATGGTATCTGATGGTGCTTGCGTGCTTTGCGTGTCTGTGCGTGTCTGTCTGTGTGAGTCTTCTTGTATATCTGAGTGTATATTTCTGTGTGTGATTCTGTATGTGTCTGTTTCTGTGTGTGTCACTGTGTGTGTCTGTATGTGTTAGTGCCTCTGTATGTCCTAGTGTGTTTCTGTGTGTATGTGAATCTATGTTTGTGAGTGTGTGTTTCTATGTATGTGTGGGGGCCCTGATTAATGGTTTAGTAAGGGGCTGTACAAGGATGTCAGTATTATGTTAGGACTGTACATGGATGTCAGCAGTTTTCTGGAAATGTACATGATGTCAGCAGTATGCTAGGGCTATACATTGATGTTAGAAAAAATAAATATATATGTTTTTTTCCATTGAAATTCTGTTTTTATAGCCTTATTTCTATCATTTCTTAGGTGCTTTATTTTCCTTGCAATTTAACTATTAGATATAGAATTTCATAGTGGGCAGGGTTTCAGTACTTGGGCCACTGAATTGTACTCGCCCCCTGGTTCCAAAATTGCCAGTCATCCCCTGCATTTTATGCATTAGTTGCATTAGGGAGTTTCTGGTTTTAACATGTGGTCAGATTGTTTGGAAGCCTTGTTTGTGTGCTTGCAAGTATTTCATCCTGCCTGGGTCAGAATTCAGTCTACACCAAAATCGCTATTATTTAAAAAGATAGATAACGCCTTTATTACCCATTCCCCAGCTTTGCACAATTAACATTGTTATATTAATATACTTTATAACCGTTTAATCTCTAAATTTCTGACTGTTTAAGCCACTACAGACAGCCTCTTAGACTGCTAATTTATGTGTGTATTATAGATAACATTGTGCTCTCTCCTGTGGGGTTGTGCAGGACACAGCACTAACTGGCTAAAATGCAAGTCAATAGATAATAAATAAATAGCCCTGAGATAAGGGGACTGTCTGCAGAGGCTTAAATACAAGATATTAGATACTATTCTAATCGTCATTGTGTAACCGGCTAATTTAATCGTAAATTTAAGTTGCCTCTATTAGGTTCATATATGTGCTTCTCAGGCCTATCATAGCCACTGCCTCACTAGCCTCTAAGCTCACTGCACGTCACTGTGTTGAACTAACAGAGAAAAAAAACTCCCCATTGAGGAGCACATTCCATTCAAAGGACAAGTCAGGCCTTTATAAACAATACCTAAAAGTGGATAAGAACTCTGGCCTACCTGCTTGCAAGCCCAATGAGCTAACCCCTATGTCACAACATAGGGTGCCTGAAAAAAATTGGGTCGTCCCGAACCAGTCCATCGGATCATAAGTCTCCAGACATCCAAGAAGGATCCAAAACAAGAACTCCAGACCCGGGACCCAGAATCGTCCTAGAACGAACGACACCCTCAGGGAACACAAGATACTCCGTCTGAAGCAATCAGACCTCACAGGGGATGAGAACCGGGAAACCCGGAGAACAGGTACAGGACTCATTTGAATTCCCAGCCCAAAGGAAGGAGAACACCCTTAGCCGGAGGTCAACAACCCCCCAGCAAGCTACTAGGCCACGACAAAGTCACACAATTTCTCTAGAGCCCAAAGGCCCCAAGGGCAGCACTAAGGGAAATGAAAACGAGAACAGAGTCACTCGAAAGAGTAGAAGAAAGGCTAGTCTGCATAATCCATTCAGATTAACATTCCAAAGGACCACACCCAAGGGACAAGAATGCAAAGCATCCCAAGCCCAGGCAGAAAAACATTCCCTAAGCAAAGAGCTTGTAAAAAGAGACAACACCTCCTATCGCCCCTGATATGGAGACAACTAACTCCCAAAGGAAGACAGAGCCTTCATGGCCTTCACTTCCTAATTAAGTTGCCAAAGCTGCCACAAAAAACGGACGAAGTCCAGAAAGTCTCAACTCAAAGGAAGAGAACCTCTAAAAGGAATAAGTCCTAAAAGGACACTTCCAAAGAGACCATGAAAGGCAAAACTGTAAGAACGGCAGTATGAAGGACCTAAATCTTCCAAGCCTCCAACCCACAACGGGAAGGAACACTCTAGTTCTCGAAAAATTCGGAAAGGACTGACCATGTCATCGCGGATCTCAACAGAGTCCCGGCCCACTAGAAAGGTGAATGAGGACTGAACCAATCCCCCATGCCCTTAAGCAACCACGGACCCTCAAGTCCTCTCAGGATGCTAGTTAAAGCTTGTAAAACAAGACAATCACATAATCATATAGTGATCACTGGGCACCCTTACCGGACCAACCGGACATAAAAGGTGCCACATGTCTGAACTAGGCTTTAAAGACAGAAGGATTTGTACCCAGTCAGGACCAGCCTGAAACCAAGGGCCCCAGCACTGTCAAGGTCACATAGAGTCTCCCCTGATGATAGAGGAATAAAGAACAGTCAGACAGACCTTTGTAAACAGAGCGAACAAAATCGCGAGTATCAATTCCAGAGAGGAAAGTTCCCAAAGGAAACATCACACCACAACATGAGCTTTAAACCAAATAAAAATCATCCTCACCGGATAAAAATAAAAGATAAGGCAACCCGTAGGTTTAAGGTTATTGCCCAGGAAGAACGGACAGACCTGCAGGACTAGCTCAGAACTGGAAAAGGATACACAAATAACAAAGACTATAAGAAGATTACTTCATCCCCTTATGTCTATGTATGCAAGCCAGTGGAAGAGTAAGACTGAGAATCCCCAGACCCATTAATAGTGGGATCCTCCAGCAACGCCAAAAATGTGCCTTAGTAGGACACAAAGGCATGCCAGTCCATAACGAAAGGTGCAACATACCTCTGCCGGGACAAAAGGAAACACCGGCCCCGAAGGTTGACCGCCTGAGGCCTCAGGGGCAGTTGCTCCCCCGGAAGGCTAAACTGGACCAGGCGATCCTACGCCTGACGAGCCCCGGTTAACGAACAATATCATAAGCACACTCCCGGGAGGTGCAGATGCAGATACTTGTATTGTCATATCTGCTTCATTCCCTTGATATCCTTTGCTGAAGGAGCAGCAATGCACTACTGAGACCTAGCTGAACACATTTAGTCGGTCAATCACACAAAAGAATAGTGTGCAGGCACCAATCGTCAGCTAGTTCCCACAAGTATAGGATATGTACTTATTAGTTTTCAACAAGGGATACAAAGAGAACAAAGTACATTAAAATATAGAAGTAAATTTAAAAGTGTCTTAAAATAAGATGTTCTATTCAAATCATGCAAGTTTAATTTTGACTTTGCTATTCCTTTAAGTTCAATTTTGCACCAGCACTCAGTGTTGGGACTTGACATGGCTGCGTCTGTCAGTTCCCCCCCCCCCCCCAAGAACCACGAGGTTTCAAATATGATTGTTTACTGTAATCTCTAGACAAAACAGATCAGATCTAGGCTGTCAGCCAATTTAATTTCCTTTACAGAAAACCACATATGGAGGCGCTTATCATCCAGATAGATTCCCTTAATATAAACCAGATTCTGGATATCACATTGTGTAACCTCTTACTCTGACTACAAATAATAATCTCTAAACTAGAACTCCTAGCAATAGTGGAAATCAATAACAGACAAAACACTTTAGAAACACAATAATATAATTGTTAACTAATGGCTAGATTATGAGTTTTGCGTTATGAGCGGCGCGGTGCTAACTTGCAAGTTATTGTCACTGCTCACTTACCTACAGCACTGGTATTACAGGTTTACAAAAACCCGGCGTTGGCAGGCAAAAAGTTGGCATAGAGCAAAATTGATCTCCATACCGCACTCCAATACCAGCGCTGCGGTAAGCTGGTTTTACGTGCTCGTGCACGATTTCCCCATAGACATCAATGGGGAGAGCCGGCTTAAAAAAAGCCTAACACCTCCAATAAAGGAGTTTAAAGCTCCATAACGCTGCCCCATTGATTCCTATGGGGAAAGAAAATTTATGTTTACACCCTAACATGAACCCCGAGTCTAAACAACCCGTAATCTTACACTTATTAACCCCTAATCTTCCGCCACCGACATCGCCGACACCTACATTATACTTATTAACCCCTAATCTGCTGCCCCGACATCGCCGACACCTACATTATACTTATTAACCCCTAATCTGCTGCCCCGACATCGCCGACACTTACATTATACTTATTAACCCCTAATCTGCTGCCCCCAACATCGCCACCACCTACCTACATTTATTAACCCCTAATCTGCCGCCCCCAACGTCGCCGACACTATATAAAATTATTAACCCCTAACCCTAATTCTAACCCTTACACCCACTAACTTTAATATAATTAAAATAAATCTAAATAAAACCTACTATTAATCACTAAATAATTCCTATTTAAAACGAAATACTTACCTGTAAAATAAGCCCTAAACTAGCTACAATATAACTAATAGTTACATTGTATCTAGCTTAGGTTTTATTTTTATTTCACAGGCAAGTTTGTATTTATTTTAACTAGGTAGAATAGTTAGTAAATAGTTATTAACTATTTACTAACTACCTAGCTAAAATAAATACAAATTTACCTGTAAAAAAAACCTAACCTGAGTTACACTAACACCTAACCTTACACTACAATTAAATAAATTACATTAATTAAATGCAATTACCTAAATTACAAAAAGAAAGAAACACTAAATTACACAAAATTAAAAAAATAAATTATCAGATATTTAAACTAATTACACCTAATCTAATAGCCCTATCAAAATAAAAAAGCCCCCCAAAATAAAAAAAACCCTAGCCTAAACTAAACTACCAAAAAGGGCCTTCTGCAGGGCATTGCCTCAAAGAAATCCGCTCTTTTACCTGTAAAAAAAAATACAAACACCCCCCCAACAGTAAAACCCACCACCCACACAACCAACCCCCCAAATAAAATCCTAACTAGAAAAAACTAAACTCCCTATTGCCCTGAAAATGGCATTTGGATGGGCATTGCCCTTAAAAGGGCATTTAGCTCTTTTTTAAGTGCCCAAACCCCTAATCTAAAAATAAAACCCACCCAATAAACCCTTAAAAAAGCCTAACACTAACTCCCGAAGATCCACTTACAGTTTTTGAAGACCCAACATCCATCTTTGATGAAGCTGGCAGAAGTCCTCAACAAAGCGGCAGAAGTATTCATCCAAACGGGCAGAAGTCTTCATCCAGACGGCATCTTCTATCTTTATCCATCCGGCACGGAGCGGCTCCATCTTCAAGACATCCAGCATGGAGCAACAGCCAATAGGATTTTTTCAACCTTAATTCCGATTGGCTGATAGAAATCTATCAGCCAATCGGAATCTAAGGGACGCCATCTTGGATGACATAATTTAAAGGGAAACCTCATTTGGAAGAAGACGTCGATTGAAGAGGATGTTCCGCGCCAGATGTTTTGAAGATAGAGCCGCTCCGCGCCGGATGGATGAAGATAGAAGATGCCGTCTGGATGAAGACTTCTGCCCGGTTGGATGAAGACTTCTGCCTGGTTGGATGAAGACTTCTCCCCGGTTGGATGAAGACTTCTGCCACTTCGTTGAGGACTTCTGCCAGCTTCGCTGAGGATGGATGTTAGTTAGTGTTAGGCTTTTTTAAGGGTTTATTGGGTGGGTTTTATTTATTTATTTTATTTAGATTAGGGGTTTGGGCACTTGCAAAAGAATGCACATCCAAATGTCCTTTTCAGGGCAATGGGGAGCTTAGGTTTTTTTAGTTAGGATTTTAGTGGGGGTTGTTTGTATTTTTCTTTTACAGGTAAAAGAGCTGATTTCTTTGGGGCAATGCCCCGCAAAAGTCCCTTTTAAGGGATATTAGTAGTTTAGTTTAGGCTAGGGTTTTTTATTTTGGGGGCCTTTTTTTTATAGGGCTATTAGATTAGGTATAATTAATTTAAATATCTGATCATTTCTTTTTTTATTTTGTGTAATTTAGTGTTTTTTTTTTGTAATTTAGGTAATTGTATTTAATTAATGTAATTGATTTAATTGTAGTGTAATGTTAGGTGTTAGTGTGAGGCAGGTTAGGTTTTATTTTACAGGTACATTTGTATTTATTTTAGCTAGGTAGTTAGTAAATAGTTAATAACTATTTAGTAACTATTCTACCTAGTTAAAATAAATACAAACTTGCCTGTAAAATAAAAATAAACCCTAAGCTAGCTACAATGTAACTATTAGTTATATTGTAGCTAGCTTAGGGTTTATTTTACAGCTAGATATTTAGTTTTAAATAGGAATTATTTAGGTAACAATAGTAGGTTTTATTTAGATTTATTTTAATTATATTTAAGTTAGGGGGTGTTAGGGTTAGGTTTAGGGGTTAATAAATTTAGTATAGTGGCGGCGACGTTGGGGGCGGCAAATTAGGGGTTAATAAAAGTAGGTAGGTGGCGGCAATGTTAGGGGCGGCAGATTAGGGGTTAATACTAGTGTTTGTGATGCGGGACATTGGCGGTTTAGGGGTTAATATGTTTATTATAGTTTTCACTCCCAAAGAACAGCGCAGTCTGTGAAGAAAAAAGGACTCCAATAGTGCAATACTGTGTATAATAAGCACTCTTTATTAACATCAAAGTATGCCAAATACTCACAATATCTGGCAAATAAAATGTCACATAAAGGTATCTTTTCAAATTTCCATATAACACCGAGCCCTCATACAGTCAGCACACGCTTCAGAAACAAACAAATAACAAATAATTATTCCTCTTGAGAAAGCGCCCAGTAGGGGGCAAGAAACGCGTTGAAGCTTTGATCCTGTGAGCCCTGTGAGTCAGTGTGTGCAGACGGAGTTGAAACAGAATCAGCTGTTGTCGGGTGCTGACGTCACACGCCGACCGGGTACATCGCTGTTTGTTTCTGAAGCGTGTGCTGACTGTATGAGGGCTCGGTGTTATATGGAGATTTGAAAAGATACCTTTATGTGAAATTGTATTCGCCAGATATTGTGAGTATTTGGCATACTTTGATGTTAATAAAGAGTGCTTATTATACACAGTATTGCACTATTGGAGTCCTTTTTTCTTCACAGACTGCGCTGTTCCTTGGGAGTGAAAGGTTTGGTGCTTTAGCTGCAAGACAAGCAGCGTGTTTGGAGTAGCTGCATCTGGGTTTAACAAGGAGCTTTCTGAGACTACTTCTATCAACAGTAAGACTGTTCATATATTCAGACATATTTATATATTTTCTCTTCACCATCAAGATTGTTCACATTTTTTCACTAATATTTTATCTGTATTGGACTGTCATATATGTGAAGATTATTGCAATCCTAATTGTTTGGCTGTGGATTCAACATACTATATTGGGATAACAAAGAATTATTGTGATATATGTGCTAATATTGCAATATATATTAATAATTATCAGATATACCATATATACATATATACATCATTTAATCTTTTTTATTTTGGATTGATCAAGTTACTGAGTGAGTGTTGCTTTTTTTTATGGTTTGTGAATGTTTATTATAGTGGCGGCGATGTCCGGAGCGGCAGATTAGGGGTTAATAATTTTATTTTAGTGTTTACAATGCGGGAGGGCCTCGGTTTAGGGGTTAATAGGTAGTTTATGGGTGTTAGTGTACTTTTTAGCACTTTAGTTATGAGTTTTATGGTATAGCTTTGTAGCGTAAAACTCATAACTACTTACTTTCAGTTTACAGTATGGATCTTGGCGGTATAGGGTGTACCGCTCACTTTTTGGCCTCCCAGCCAGACTCGCAATACCGGCGCTATAGAAGTCCCATTGAAAAAGGACTTTTTGAAAGCTGCGGTAATTACATTGCGCTACGGCCAAAAAAGTGTGCGTGCAGCTAGACCTGCAAGACTCGTAATACCAGCAGTAGTGAAAAAGAGCCTTAACACTGCTTTTTCACTCATACCGCAAAACTCGTAATCTAGCCGTAAGTATTTTAACTGTAAAAAGTTTCCATATCTATTTTATTAGGGTAAAGTAGTTGCTTAATAGAACTAGAGATGTGTTTTGAAAATCTCACATAAATGAACTGGGGGTTTGTTTTGTTTGTTTTCTTTTAAGATCATAAATATATTTTATTTTATCTTTTAAACAAAACAAAAAAATAACTGAAATAAAGTTATGGTAAAAAGAAACATATTGGTATAGAGAATTCAGATGTTGCAAGCAAAAGACTAAAGTATCTATTATAATACAATCTGATCATAAGTAGTAAAGAAATAGAGGCCTAGTTTAGGAGGGGAGGACAAAATTGTGCTCTGCTCAGTATTGCAAGTCAGGCGCAATGTGAGCACGACCTCCCGTTTGCATTGCCTGGAAGTCTTGTGCTCACGAGAGTGAGGCTCGTTCTGATGCCGTGAGACACGGCAAAACACCTAGCGCATGGGGAAATTTGTGCAGTGTTGGGCAACAAGAATGAAATATATAAACACATAAATATATATATACATACACATATTAACACATAAATATATATTTATATAAGTATATATATATATATATATATATGGCAACTTTTTTTTTAATTAACCAGAAGTCTGACCTCTGGTTAATAGCACAAAGTGCTCCCATGAGCTTGCGGGAGCATTAACCAGCCAATTGTAATGGTTGGATATTTAACACGCCTGTAATCTAGCAAATTTGCCCCTTTATGGGCACACATTAAAATAGAGCTCAATTTGTAATCTAGCCCACAGTGTTTCAAAGAGAAAGTGTGAATTATCCTATTAACCTTGTTGTGAAAAAAAAGAAAGAAAATCTACAGAATACTTAAAGTTAAATAAAGAATGCCAGATGTATTCTGTCTCAGTAGGAATAAGTTGTTGTTTTAAATTTCTTGGAATCAATCTTTTGGTAAAGTTAACCATAATCTTGAAGACTTCCTATATACTGTGTGTGTATGTATATATATATATACAATCAGCCAATAGATATGTTCCAATCAGCCAATAGAATGCAAGCTCAATCCTATTGGCTGATTGGATCAGCCAATAGGATTGAACTTCAATCCTATTGGCTGATTGCATCAGCCAATAGGATTTTTTCTACCTTAATTCCATTTGGCTGATAGAATTCTATCAGCCAATTGGAATCTTAGGGACGCCATCTTGGATGACGTCACTTAAAGGTACCTTCATTCTGTTTTAGTCATCGGAAGAAGAGGATGCTCCGCGTCAGATGTCTTGAAGATGGAGCCGCTCCGCGCTGGATGGATGAAGATAGAAGATGCCATCTGGATGAAGACTTCTGCCCGTCTGGAGGACCACTTCGCCCGGCTTGGATGAAGACGTCTCACAGTAAGTCGATCTTCAGGGGGTTAGTGTTAGGTTTTTTTAAGGGTGTATTGGGTGGGTTTTATTTTTTAGAGTAGGGTTTGGGCGGCAAAAGAGCTAACTGCCCTTTTAAGGGCAATGCCCATCCAAATGCCCTTTTCAGTGCAATGGGGAGCTTAGTTTTTTTTAGATAGTATTTTATTTGGGGGGTTGGTTGTGTGGGTGGTGGGTTTTACTGTTGGGTGGGTTGTTTGTATTTTTTTTTACAGGTAAAAGAGCTGATTACTTTGGGACAATGCCCCGCAAAATGCCCTTTTAAGGGCTATTGGTAGTTTAGTTTAGGCTAGGGGGGTTTTTTATTGGGGGGGGGGGCTTTTTTTATTTTGATAGGGCTATTAGATTAGGTGTAATTAGTTTACATTTCTGTAATTTGTTTATTATTTTTTGTAATTTAGTGTTTGTTTTTTGTTTTTTGTACTTTAGCTAATTTAATTTAATTTATTTAATTGTATTTAATTTAGTTAATTTATTTAATTATAGTGTAGTGTTAGGTTAGGTTTTATTTTACAGGTACATTTGTATTTATTTTAGCTAGGTAGTTAGTAAATAGTTAATAACTATTTAGTAACTATTCTACCTAGTTAAAATAAATACAAACTTGCCTGTAAAATAAAAATAAACCCTAAGCTAGCTACAATGTAACTATTAGTTATATTGTAGCTAGCTTAGGGTTTATTTTATACGTAAGTATTTAGTTTTAAATAGGAATAATTTAGTTAATGATAGGAATATTTATTTAGATTTATTTAAATTATATTTAAGTTAGTGGGTGTTTAGTGGGTGTAGGTTTAGGGTTAGACTTAGGTTTAGGGTTTAATAACTTTAATATAGTGGCGGCGACGTTGGGGGCGGCAGATTTGGGGTTAATAAATGTAGGTAGGTGGCGGCGATGTTAGGGACGGCAGATTAGGGGTTAATAATATTTAACTAATGTTTGCGAGGCGGGAGTGCGGCGGTTTAGGGGTTAATATGTATTATAGTGGCGGCGGCAGATTAGGGGTTAATAAGTGTAGGTAGGTGGCAGAGATATTGGGGGCGGCAGATTAGGGGTTAATAAATATAATGTAGGTGTCGGCGGTGTCCGGAGCGGCAGATTAGGGGTTAATAATTTTATTTTAGTGTTTGCGATGTGGGAGGGCCTCAGTTTAGGGGTTAATAGGTAGTTTATCGGTGTTAGTGTACTTTTTATCACTTTATTTATGAGTTTTATGTTACGGCGTTGTACCATAAAACTCTTAACTACTGACTTTTAAATGTGTTAGGGATCTTGACAGGGTAAAGTGTACCGCTCACTTTTTGGCCTCCCAGGACAGACTCGTAATACCGGCGCTATGGAAGTCCCATAGAAAAAAGACTTTACAAAGTTTACGTAAGTCGTTTTGCGGTAAGGCCAAAGAAGTGTGCGGTGCCCCTAAACCTTTAAGACTCGTAATAGCAGCGGGCGTAAAAAAGCAGCGTTAAGACCTCTTAACGCTGCTTTTTTACCCTAACGCACAACTCGTAATCTAGCCGTATATAAGTAATATAAGTTGATAATATAAGTGGATTACAAAATAATATTTTTTGATGACTGAGCCCCTTTAAATATGTGATAATAAACCAAAAAATACATATGATTATGTATACTTAATATTACTGTAAGTTCCAATGGGCAGAGAATATACAACAATAGTGTTTACAATTTGGTATCCAAAGTGGGAAAATACAAATAAAGAAGAAGAAAAACATAATTTATGCTTACCTGATAAATTTATTTCTCTTGTGATGTATCGAGTCCACGGATTCATCCTTACTTGTGGGATATTCTCCTCCCCTACAGGAAGTGGCAGAGAGAGCACCTACAGCAGAGCTCCACCCCCCAGTCATTCGACCGAAGGCTAGGAAGAAAAAGGAGAAACTATTGGGTGCAGTGGTGACTGAAAGTTTAAAAATAAAAATATATATATATATGCTTTTCTTAATAAACAGGGCGGGCCGTGGACTCGATACATCACAAGAGAAATACATTTATCAGGTAAGCATAAATTATGTTTTCTCTTGTAAGATGTATCGAGTCCACGGATTCATCCTTACTTGTGGGATACCAATACCAAAGCTTTAGGACACGGATGAAGGGAGGGACAAGACAGGGACCTTAAACGGAAGGCACCACTGCTTGTAGAACCTTTCTCCCAAAAATAGCCCCCGAAGAAGCAAAAGTATCAAATTTGGAAAATTTGGAAAAAGTATGAAACGAAGACCAAGTCGCCGCATTACAAATCTGTAACAGAAGCCTCATTTTTAAAAGCCATGTGGAATCCACGGCTCTAGTAGAATGAGCAGTAATTCTTTCAGGATACTGTTGGCCAGCAGTCTCATAAGCCAAACGGATGATGCTTTTCAGCTAAAAGGAAAGAGAGGTAGCCATAGCCTTCTGACCTCTCCGCTTACCAGAATAAACAACAAACAATGAAGATGTTTGACGGAAATCTTTAGTTGCTTGTAAGTAGAACTTTAAAGCATGAACCACATCAAGATTGTGCAACAGACGTCTCTTCTTTGAAGAAGGATTAGGACACAGTGAAGGAACAACAATCTCTTGATTGATATTCTTATAAGAAACAACCTTAGGAAGATACCCAGGTTTGGTACGCAAAACCTCCTTATCTGCATGGAATATAAGATAAGAGGAATCACACTGTAAAGCATATAGCTCAGAAACTCTTTGAGCCGAAGAGATAGCTACTAAAAACAAAACTTTCCAAGATAGAAGCTTAATATCCATGGAATGCATAGGTTCAAACGGAACCCCTTGAAGAACTTTAAGAACTAAATTTAGGCTCCATGGCGGAGCAACAGGTTTAAATGCAGGCTTAATTCTGACCAAAGCCTGACTAAATGCTCGAACGTCTGGGACATCTGCCAGACGTTTGTGTAGAAGAATAGACAAAGCATGTATTTGTCCTTATAAGGAACTAGCTGATAATCCCTTCTCCAAACCTTCTTGGAGAAAAGACAATATTCAAGGAATCCTAATCTTACTCCACGAGTAACCTTTGTATTCACACCAATAAAGATATTTGCACCAAATCTTATGATAGATTTTCCTGGTGACAGGCTTTCTAGCCTGAATCAGGGTATCAATGACCGACTCAGAGAAACCACGCTTTGATAGAATCAGGCGTTCAATCTCCAAGCAGTCAGACACAGAGAAATTAGATTTGGATGCGTGAACAGACCATGGATTAGAAGGTCCTGCCTCATTGGCAGAGTCCATGGTAGAACCAAGGACATGTCCACTAGGTCTGCATACCAAGTCCTGCGTGGCCACGCAGGTGCTATCAGAATCACCGAAGCTCTCTCCTGCTTTATTCTGGCAACCAGACGTAGAAGGAGAGGAAATACATAGGCCAGATTGAAGGACCAAGGCACTGCTAGAGCATCTATCAGTACCGCCTTGGGATCCCGGGACCTGAACCCGTAACGAGAAAGTTTGGCATTCTGACGGGATGCCATCAGATCCAATTCTGGTGTGCCCCATAGCTGAATCAGCTGGGCAAATATCTCCGGATGGAGTTCCCACTCCCCCAGATGAAAAGTCTAACGACTTAGGAAATCCACCTCCCAGTTCTCTACTCCTGGGATGTGGATTGCTGAGAGATGGCAAGAGTGATCCTCTGCCTATCGGATTATTTTGGTTACCTCCATCATCGCTAGAGAACTCCTTGTTCCTCCTTGATGATTGATATAAGCTACAGTCATGATGTTGTCCGACTGAAACCTGATGAATTTGGCCACAGCAAGCTGAGGCCACGCCTGAAGCGCATTGAATATCGCTCTCAGTTCTAGAATATTTATCGGGAGAAGAGATTCCTCCCAAGACCATAAGCCCTGTGCTTTCCGGGAGTTCCAAACTGCAGCCCAGCCTAGCAGGCTGGTATCTGTCGTTACAGTGAACCACTCTGGCCTGCGGAAACACATTCCCTGAGACAGGTGGTCCTGAGACAACCACCAGAGAAGAGAATCTTTGGTCTCCTGGTCCAAATGCAGTTGAGGAGACAAATCTGCATAATCCCCATTCCACTGTTTGAGCATGCATAGATGTAGTGGTCTGAGGTGTAGGCGGGCAAAAGGAACTATGTCCATTGCCGCTACCATGAGTCCGATTACCTCCATATACTTAGCCACTGATGGCTGAGGAATGGAATGAATAGCTCGGCAAGTGGTTAAGAGCTTTGATTTTCTGACCGCCATCAGAAATATTTTCATTTCTACCGAGTCTATCAGAGTCCCTAGGAAGGAAATTCTTATAAGAGGGAAGAGATAACTCTTTTTTATGTTCACCATCCACCCGTGAGATCTCAGAAAAGCCAACACAATGTCCGTGTGAGACTTGGATAGCTGGAAAGTTGACGCCTGAAATAAGATGTCGTCTGGATAAGGCGCCACTGCTATGCCCCGTGGTCGTAGAACCGCCAGAAGGGACCCTAGCACCCTTGTGAAAATTCTGTGAATAGGGATGTGTAGATACGCATCCTTTAAGTCCACCGTGGTCATATATTGACCCTCCTGGATCAGAGGTAGAATAGACCGAATAGTCTCCATCTTGAATGATGGAACTTTGAGGAACTTGTTTAGAATGTTGAGATCCAAGATTGATCTGAAAGTTCCCTCTTTTTTGGAAACCACAAACAGGTTTGAGTAAAAACCTAGCCCCTGTTCCTCTTTTGGGACTGGGCGGATCACCCCCATGGTATGTAGGTCTTCTACACAGCATAAGAACGCCTCTCTCTTTGTCTGTTTACAGACAATCGAGAAATGTGAAAAGTCCCCCTTGGAAGAGAGCCTTTGAATTCCAGAAAATATCCCTGGGACACAATTTCTAAAACCCAGGGATCGAGAACATCTCTTGCCCAAGCCTGAGCGAAGAGAGAGAGTCTGCCCCCTACTAGATCCGGTCCTGGATCGGGGGCTACCCCTTCATGCTGTCTTAGGAGGCAGCTGCAGGCTTCTTGGCCTGTTTACCCTTGTTCCAAGCCTGGTTAGGTCTCCAGACTGACTTGGATTAGGCAAAATTCCCCTCTTGCTTTGCAGCAGAGGAAGCTGAAGCGGGACCACTCTTGAAATTGCAAAAGGAACGAAAATTATTTTGTTTGGTCCTCATCTTATTTGATCTATCCTGAGGGAGGGCATGACCTTTCCCTCCAGTGGTGTCTAAAATAATCTCTTTCAGTTCAGGCCCGAATAGGGTCTTTCCTTTGAAAGGGATGTTCAAAAGTTTAGTTTTAGATGACACATCAGCAGACCAGGATTTAAGCCATAACGCCCTGCATGCTAAAATGGCAAAACCTGAATTCTTTGCCGCTAATTTAGCCAGTTGAAAAGCGGCATCTGTAATAAAAGAATTAGCCAATTTAAGGGCCTTAATTCTGTCCAAAATTTCTTCTAATGGAGTGACAGTCTCCATCTGAAGAGCCTTTTCTAGAGCCTCAAACCAGAAAGCAGCTGCAGTAGTTGCAGGAACAATGCACGCAATAGGTTGAAGAAGAAAACCTTGATGAACAAACATTTTCTTCAGGAGACCCTCTAATTTTTTATCCACAGGATCTTTGAAAGCACAACTGACTTCAATAGGTATAGTTGTACACTTAGACAGAGTATAAATAGCTCCTTCCACCTTAGGAACTGTCTGCCACGAGTCCCGCATGGTGTCAGATATGGGAAACATTTTCTTAAAAACAGGAGTGGGAATGAACGGAATACCTGGTCTATCCCACTCCTTAGCAATACTATTCACAATCCTCTTAGGGACTGGAAAAAAACATCAGTGTAAACAGGAACCTCTAAGTATTTATCCATCTTACACAATTTCTCTGGGACCACTATAGGGTCACAATCATCTAGAGCTGCTAATACCTCCCTGAGCAATAAGCGATATAAAAGTAGTATCATATAGCCTTAGTAACTTTGCACAGCTATGTAAATAAACAATTAACCCCTTAATGGCAAAACCGGATTGAAAAAACATCAAAACCAGTAAAAAAGACTTTCAGCACTTTGCCACAGTTCTGCTGTGGCTCCTACCTGCCCTTCAGAACAATTTGTGGGGGAAAAAACTTCTTTTACAGCCCTCAAACACAGCAGGAACCTCTGGAGAAGCAGTTAGAAGTCTCAGAGGAAAAGAAACTGCACAACTGAGGCGCAAAAATAGGCCCCTCCCACCTCACTCACGGCTAGATTTGGAGTTTTGTCGGTAACAACCCGAAAAACTAACGCCGGCTTTTTTCTGGCCGCACCATAAAAATAACTCTGGTATTGACAGTCCAAAGAATGGCTGCGTTAGGCTCCAAAAAAGGAGCGTAGAGCATTTTTAACGCAGCTTCAACTCTCGATACCAGAGTTGCTTACGGACGCGGCCAGCCTCAAAAACGTGCTCGTGCACGATTCCCCAATAGGAAACAATGGGGCTGTTTGAGCTGAAAAAAAACCAAACACCTGCAAAAAAGCCGCGTTCAGCTCCTAACGCAGCCCCATTGTTTGCTATGCGGTAACCCTTCCTACGTCTGCACTTAACACCCTAACATGTACCCCGAGTCTAAACACCCCTAACCTTACACTTATTAACCCCTAATCTGCCGCCCCCGCTATCGCTGACACCTGCATTTTATTTTTAACCCCTAATCTGCCGCTCCGTAAACCGCCGCAACCTACATTATAGCTATGTACCCCTAATCTGCTGCCCCTAACACCGCCGACCCCTATATTATATTTATTAACCCCTAATCTGCCCCCCACAACGTCGCCTCCACCTGCCTACACTTATTAACCCCTAATCTGCCGAGCGGACCGCACCGCTATTATAATAAAGTTATTAACCCCTAATCCGCCTCACTAACCCTATAATAAATAGTATTAACCCCTAATCTGTCCTCCCTAACATCGCCGACACCTAACTTCAATTATTAACCCCTAATCTGCTGACCGGAGCTCACCGCTATTCTAATTAATGGATTAATCCCTAAAGCTAAATCTAAACCTAACACTAACACCCCCCTAACTTAAATATAATTTTAATCTAACGAAATAAATTAACTCTTATTAAATAAATTATTCCTATTTAAAGCTAAATACTTACCTGTAAAATAAACCCTAATATAGCTACAATATAAATTATAATTACATTGTAGCTATTTTAGGATTAATATTTATTTTACAGGTAACTTTGTATTTATTTTAACCAGGTACAATAGCTATTAAATAGTTAAGAACTATTTAATAGCTAAAATAGTTAAAATAATTACAAATTTACCAATTTACCTGTAAAATAAATCCTAACCTAAGTTACAATTAAAACTAACACTATATTATCAATAAATTAATTAAATAAACTACCTACAAATACCTACAATTAAACCTAACACTACACTATCAATACATTAATTAAATACAATATCTACAAATAAATACATTTAAATAAACTAACTAAAGTACAAAAAATAAAAAAGAACTAAGTTACAAAAAATAAAAAAATATTTACAAACATAAGAAAAATATTACAACAATTTTAAACTAATTACACCTACTCTAAGCCCCCTAATAAAACAACAAAGCCCCCCAAAATAAAAAAATGCCCTACCCTATTCTAAATTAATAAAGTTAAAAGCTCTTTTACCTTACCAGCCCTGAACAGGGCCCTTTGCGGGGCATGCCCCAAAAAGTTCAGCTCTTTTTCCTGTAAAAAAAAACATACAATACCCCCCCCCAACATTACAACCCACCACCCACATACCCCTAATCTAACCCAAACCCCCCTTAAATAAACCTAACACTAAGCCCCTGAAGATCTTCCTACCTTGTCTTCACCTCACCAGGTATCACCGATCGGTCCTGGCTCCAAAATCTTCATCCAACCCAAGCGGGGTTGGCGATCCATCATCCGATGGCTGAAGAGGTCCAGAAGAGGCTCCAAAGTCTTCATCCTATCCGGGAAGAAGAGGCGATCCGGACCGGCAACCATCTTGATCCAAGCGGCATCTTCTATCTTCATCCGATGACGACCGGCTCCATCCTGAAGACCTCCACCGCGGACCCATCTTCCTCTGGCGACGTCGAACAGAAGAATGACGATTCCTTTAAGGGACGTCATCCAAGATGGCGTCCCTCGAATTCCGATTGGCTGATAGGATTCTATCAGCCAATCGGAATTAAGGTAGAAATATTCTGATTGGCTGATGGAATCAGCCAATCAGAATCAAGTTCAATCCGATTGGCTGATCCAATCAGCCAATCAGATTGAGCTTGCATTTTATTGGCTGTTCCGATCAGCCAATAGAATGCAAGCTCAATCTGATTGGCTGATTGGATCAGCCAATCGGATTGAACTTGATTCTGATTGGCTGATTCCATCAGCCAATCAGAATATTCCTACCTTAATTCCGATTGGCTGATAGAATCCTATCAGCCAATCGGAATTCGAGGGACGCCATCTTGGATGACGTCCCTTAAAGGAACCGTCATTCTTCAGTTCGACGTCGCCGGAGAAAGATGGGTTCGCGGTGGAGGTCTTCAGGATGGAGCCGGTCGTCATCGGATGAAGATAGAAGATGCCGCTTGGATCAAGATGGTTGCCGGTCCGGATCGCCTCTTCTTTCCGGATAGGATGAAGACTTTGGAGCCTCTTCTGGACCTCTTCAGCCATCGGATGATGGATCGCCAACCCCCGCTTGGGTTGGATGAAGATTTTGGAGCCAGGACCGATCGGTGATACCTGGTGAGGTGAAGACAAGGTAGGAAGATCTTCAGGGGCTTAGTGTTAGGTTTATTTAAGGGGGGTTTGGGTTAGATTAGGGGTATGTGGGTGGTGGGTTGTAATGTTGGGGGGGGGGGGTATTGTATGTTTTTTTTTACAGGAAAAAGAGCTGAACTTTTTGGGGCATGCCCCGCAAAGGGCCCTGTTCAGGGCTGGTAAGGTAAAAGAGCTTTTAACTTTATTAATTTAGAAATGGGTAGGGCATTTTTTATTTTGGGGGGCTTTGTTGTTTTATTAGGGGGCTTAGAGTAGGTGTAATTAGTTTAAAATTGTTGTAATATTTTTCTTATGTTTGTAAATATTTTTTTATTTTTTGTAACTTAGTTCTTTTTTATTTTTTGTACTTTAGTTAGTTTATTTAAATGTATTTATTTGTAGATATTGTATTTAATTAATGTATTGATAGTGTAGTGTTAGGTTTAATTGTAGGTATTTGTAGGTAGTTTATTTAATTAATTTATTGATAGTATAGTGTTAGTTTTAATTGTAACTTAGGTTAGGATTTATTTTACAGGTAAATTTGTAATTATTTTAACTATTTTAGCTATTAAATAGTTCTTAACTATTTAATAGCTATTGTACCTGGTTAAAATAAATACAAAGTTACCTGTAAAATAAATATTAATCCTAAAATAGCTACAATGTAATTATAATTTATATTGTAGCTATATTAGGGTTTATTTTACAGGTAAGTATTTAGCTTTAAATAGGAATAATTTATTTAATAAGAGTTAATTTATTTTGTTAGATTAAAATTATATTTAAGTTAGGGGGGTGTTAGTGTTAGGGTTAGACTTAGCTTTAGGGATTAATCCATTAATTAGAATAGCGGTGAGCTCCGGTCGGCAGATTAGGGGTTAATAATTGAAGTTAGGTGTCGGCGATGTTAGGGAGGACAGATTAGGGGTTAATACTATTTATTATAGGGTTAGTGAGGCGGATTAGGGGTTAATAACTTTATTATAATAGCGGTGCGGTCCGCTCGGCAGATTAGGGGTTAATAAGTGTAGGCAGGTGGAGGCGACGTTGTGGGGGGCAGATTAGGGGTTAATAAATATAATATAGGGGTCGGCGGTGTTAGGGGCAGCAGATTAGGGGTACATAAGGATAACGTAGGTGGCGGCGCTTTGCGGTCGGCAGATTAGGGGTTAATAAGTGTAGGCAGGTGGCGGCGACGTTGTGGGTGGCAGGTTAGGGGTTAATAAATATAATATAGGGGTCGGCGGTGTTAGGGGCAGCAGATTAGGGGTACATAGCTATAATGTAGGTGGCGGCGCTTTGCGGTCGGCAGATTAGGGGTTAATAAGTGTAGGTAGCTGGCGGCGACGTTCTGGGGGGCAGATTAGGGGTTAATAAATATAATATAGGGGTCGGCGGTGTTAGGGGGAGCAGATTAGGGGTACATAAGGATAACGTAGGTGGCGGTCGGCAGATTAGGGGTTAAAAAAATGTATTCGAGTGTCGGCGATGTGGGGGGACCTCGGTTTAGGGGTACATAGGTAGTTTATGGGTGTTAGTGTACTTTAGAGTACAGTAGTTAAGAGCTTTATAAACCGGTGTTAGCCCAGAAAGCTCTTAACTACTGACTTTTTTCCTGCGGCTGGAGTTTTGTCGTTAGATGTCTAACGCTCACTTCAGAACCGACTCTAAATACCGGAGTTAGAAAAATCCCATTGAAAAGATAGGATACACAATTGACGTAAGGGATTCTGCGGTATGGAAAAGTCGCGGCTGAAAAGTGAGCGTTAGACCCTATTTTGAGTGACTCCAAATACCGGTGGTAGCCTAAAACCAGCGTTAGGAGCCTCTAACGCTGGTTTTCACGGCTACCGCCAAACTCCAAATCTAGGTCTCAATGTTTTGAGGCCTAACAGACAAACACTAGAGTGTGTCTAAATTAACCATGTGGGTTAGAAAACTCAAAAACAAGCCACAATTACCCCTTTAGTCCCTTCAAAAAAACGTTATAATTGCATCATTCACTGAATAAACAAAAACATTTTTACCAAACAGTGTCACCAGTAACTAATGAGCCCTTCATGCAAGCTGAAATTCCTATCCAAGTGTCTGAATACAGCTTACCCTTCCCTCATGGGGATATTGCCAGCCTTTTCTAGAAATAACATAGTCTGTCTAGAAAAAAATAGACTGAACATACCTTAATGCAGTTTAGCCTGCAAACTGTTCCCCCAACTGAAGTTTTCCTGTACTCTTCAGCCCTTGTGAGAACAGCAGTGGATCTTAGTTACAAAATGCTAAGATCATCATCCTCCTTGCAGAAATCTTCATCCCTTTTCTGCCAGAGAGTAAATAGTACACACCGGTACCATTTAAAAATAACAAACTTTTGCTTGAGAAAATAAAAACCTAACATTTTTGTCACCACACTCCTCTTTGCCCTTCCTAGCAGTTAAGAAGGCAGAGAGAATGACTGGGGGTCAGAGCTAAGGGGGGAGCTATATAGGCAGCTCTGCTGTGGGTGCTCTACTTCCTGTAGGGGAGGAGAATATCCCACAAGTAAGGATGAATCCGTGGACTCGATACATCTTACAAGATAAAAAATATTCTTCTTTCTCAAGAATGGCTACTGCTCAGATTCACTCAATGAAATATACAAAGGCCATGAGTGTCACTTCCAGAAGTAAATGATGCATATTATACTTACAGTTAAAATGTTACTTTTTGAATGTAGTTCATGGGAAATTTAGTCTCTAAACAATTTACAATAAATCTCTGCTTGAGTTCATATAGTGTGTGTGTTTGTGTATATATATATATATATATATATATATATATATATATATATATATATATATACAGTACATACACAACGAAGAGATATTAGCCTGTTTAACAAAATTATTACAGGAGAGTTATTTATAAAAAATATTATGTAGCTTTTCCAAGTGCATAATAATGGAAACGGGTAAGTGGGCGTTGCCACCATATTTGTAGCAGAGTTCCCCTCTCCACACAGTCCCTCCAGCAAAGATCTGAGGTGGTGGGATTGATTTAATGCCAACATTGAGGGTCAAGGAACCACCTTAGGAGGAGTTTTATACCATCACATACCCACCGCAAGTATCTATCCTATTAACCCCTATACCGTCACATATCCACCACAAATATCTATCCTATTAACCACTATACCATCACAAACCCCCTGCAAGTATCTATCCTATTAACCCCTGTACCACCACATACCCACTGCAAGTATATATCCTATTAACCCCTATACCTCCACATAACCCAAACTAACACCTCTAAACTAAACCCCCTAAGTTATTTAAAAACTAAATTTATGCTTACCTGATAAATTTCTTTCTTTCCGGATATGGAGAGTCCACAACATCATTCAATTACTAGTGGGAATATAACTCCTGGCCAGCAGGAGGAGGCAAAGAGCACCACAGCAAGGCTGTTAAGTGTCACTCCCCTACCCATAATTCCCAGGCATTCAACCGAAGGGAAATCTAAAAAGGAATAACACAAATGTGTAAAGGTGCCTGAGGTTTAGTAAAAAATAACTGTCTTAATAACTGTATTAATTAAGGGAGGGGTCATGGACTCTCCATATCCGGAAAGAAAGAAATTTATCAGGTAAGCATAAATTTAGGTTTGCTTTCCTAAGATATGGAGAGTCCACAACGTCATTCAATTACTAGTGGGAACCAATACCCAAGCTAGAGGACACAGAATGAATAGGAAGGGAGAACAGGACAGGCCTAAACAGAAGGCAGAACCTTTCTCCCAAAAGAGGCCTCATTCAAGGCAAAAGTATCAAATTTGTAAAATTTACAAAAAGTATGCAGAGAGGACCAAGTTGCAGCTCCACAGAAGCTTCATTCCCGAAAGCCCACGAAGATGAGACAGCCCTAATGGAATGAACCGTAATTCTCTCAGGAGCCTGCTGTCCAGCAGTCTCGTAAGCAAAACGAATCATACTTCTGAACCAAAAGGAAAGAGAAGTAGCAGTAACTTTCTGACCCTTACGCTTTCCTGAGAAACAAACAAACAGGGCAGAAGAGTGGCGAAAATCCTTAGTCGCCTGTAGGTAGAATTTAAGAGCAACATTCAAGTTGTGCAACAGACGTTCCTTATGTGAAGAAGGATTAGGACAGAAAGAAGGAACAACAATGTCCTGATTAATATTTCTAACCAAAACCACCTTAGGGAGAAACCCCAATTTAATACAAAGAACCACCTTATCCGCATGAAAGATAAGGTAAGGGGAATCATACTGCAAAGCCGAGAGTTCCAAAACTTTCCTAGCAAAAGAGATAGCAATAAGAAACAAAACCTTCCAAGATAACAACTTAATATCTATGGAATGCATAGGCTCAAACGGAGCCTGCTGCAAAACTTTAAGAACAAGGTTAAGACTCCAAGAAGGAGCAACAGGTTTAAAAACAAGCCTGATTCTGACCAGGGCCTGACAAAAAGATTGAACATCTGGCACAGCCTCCAGATGCTTGTGTAACAAAATAGATAATGCAGAAATCTGACCTTTCAGAACTGACTGACAACCCTTTCTCCAGACCTTCCTGGAAAAAAGACAAAATTCTTGGAATCCTGACCCTACTCCAAGAGTAGCCCTTCGATTCAAACCAATAAAGGTATTTACGCCATACCTTATGGTCAATTTTACAAGTTACAGGCTTGCGAGCCTGCAGCATGGTTTCAATGACCAATTCAGAAAACCCACGCTTAGCCAGAACTAGGCGTTCAATCTTCAAGCAGTCAGCTTCAGAGAAACAAGATTTGAATGGAGGAATGAACCCTGAATGAGAAAGTCCTTCCTCAGAGGTAACCTCCAAGGTGGAACAGATGACATTGCCAAAAAAAAGCCAAACTACCATTTTCAATAGATGCCCTCTTTATCCACAGACAGAGAGGAAGGGGGTAAAACCCTTGATTTACTTTGTGGGGCCAAATATCCCCTAGAATCTCCATATGAAGACGCTGATTTCCGGGGCCTAAGTGATCTCGACGCGGGCAATGGCTGCTAGCTAGTCGAGTTCCTGCATGCACTGCACCTAACAGTTAAGTTGGTGATCTACTGAGCTTTTACAGCTTATGGTGATTCAGAGGTTTACAAACCATATACTACCGGCCACTACTGTAACTTTATAGAACCAAACTAAGCTGATGCAACAACTTGGAGGACTCTCACTATACAGCATGCCCGACAAGCACTCTGAAGCTAATTGCATCTCTTTTGAATGATATGTCCACTCGCCTAGACCAGCATCATGAGAAATGTAAAGACATTTGCCGATCTGCAGTCAGCTCACCCTCTCTCTTGTCCACTGAAGCCTACCTTGCTAACAGCCCATCAGACACTCCATGGACCAGGCAAATACAGCAGAGAGAACGGAGGCTCAATGAGGCCTCAAGGTAGAGTCTGTGGTCAGAGGTTGGGGCTCAACCTATAACAAACACTGTGAGCACTCCGGCAGAGCGAGAGAAGCTTTGGAAGCCTGCAGGGACGCAAGCATAATCTAAAATGGCTGGAACATACCGGAGGTCCTTAGCCGCACACATTCTCTTTTTGTCATGAAACTGGGAGGATGCAGGAATTATATCTTTGGGACAGCATGGCGAGACGGTGGCAGAGATCCGGAATGCTGGTCTCCGTGGTGCTTACTAGGTGGCTAGGAGGTCCTTTCGATCCAGGTGGATAGTTTTACTTCTATTCTCCCTGCTCGCCCACATGGCGCATATGAGGGACACTGGCACAGTGGTCTGTTAGGTTACATACAACCTAGCTGTGCCTTAAAGGGACAGTCTACACCAGAATTTTTTTTGTTTTAAAAGATAGATAATCCCTTTATTACCTATTCCCCAGTTTTGCATAACCAACACAGTTATATTAATATACTTTTTACCTCTGTGATTACCTTGTATCTAAGCCTCTGCAAACTGCCCCTTTACTTCAGTTCTTTTGACAGACTTGCAGTCTAGCCAATCAGTGCCTGCTCCCAGATAACTTCACGTGCACGAGCACAGTGTTATCTATATAAAATATGTGAACTAACACCCTCTAGTGGTGAAAAACTGTTAAAATGCATTCTGAAAAGAGGTGGCCTTCAAGGTCTAAGAAATTAGCATATGAACCTCCTAGGTTAAGCTTTCAACTAAGAATACCAAGAGAACAAAGCAAAATTGGTGATAAAAGTAAATTGGAAAATCCTTTAAAATGACATGTTCTATCTGAATCATGAAAGTTTATTTTGGCCTAGACTGTCCCTTTAATAAGGTCTTCAATTACTGTTTAAGCTATGATCTGCATGTTAAAGAAATGAGCCTCTTGGTTTATATTACTCTTTATCTTTGCTTATAACACTAAGGTTAGCTAAAATACTTACACATATATTTATGGGCCAGCTGTCCGGATGGAATATAGACTTTTTTTTTTTATATATATATATATATACACAACTTCCACCAGGTTATACTTTATATACTTTAATACATCCAACGAATCCTTATGTTTTGTTTTTTTTTTCCTTTTTTGAGAGACTGCACTATTATTTAAACTAAATGATGGCCGCACTTATAAGAAATGTCTGGCAAACTAGTATATTCATGTTCTTAGATATTATACAGTTTTCCATAAACTTATAAATCATTAATGGACGGTATATTGACATGTACGTATACTCTGTTATTTTTTCTCTATCTATGTGGAATACTCAGATTTGTACCTATATACATATCTGTGATAGCGTGTTATATGATAATTAATATATGTTTATATATAAATAACTGCCTATTCTAACCTGATCAGTTTTACTACTCACTCATCCAAATATTACCTTTAAGGCACCTATTGTCGGAGGGACCAATGTTACAGCAATTAATCACCTATAAAAGCCTACACTTCTGTAGTCATGGCTATAGCTAGCATTCACATATATAGGAGTCTTACCCTTTGCTTTTAACACCTATGCTCTGCCGACAGCCGTGACAGAGTTATGGGTCTAGTTTAGGGTGTATTTTTCTTGTCCTCCTCATTATGACTATACATTTGTTCTCCCAATTATATTTTACTAACCCTGCTATATTTTAAGGTGAGTACATATTCATACAGATACAGTAAAAGCAAATATTAACTGTGTATGGTGCCTAGCCCTCTCTGTGGTTTTAAGCACCATTATACACTACACAAGGACGAGTTATAAACTATCCCAGAACACAATAATGTGCAATAGTACCCCAACCAGGAGTATCTCTTATATTGATAAGACCACATCCAAAATATATTAATCCCATAATCCTTAACTGTAGAGATCTATCTCACTTTAGTATATGACAGTGCACAAGACTCTGGCCCGGTATGGGGCTCTGGTCAGGGTAATACATTGTGAGGTTTTAACTTAAATTAAGTGGTATTTTATTACCCCTCTACAAATACCTAATCTTAGATGTAATCACCCCTCTGTGTGTATCATTTACTCTCCACTCACCCCCTCCATTACTGTGTTGTGTTATTCTCGAAAGCTCTGCCCCCTCCCCTTTTCCCCTTTCCCCTTCTGTTTGGAGTGGATCTTGCCCGCTAAATTTAACCCCCCCCCCCCCAACATCCTATGGCTCGATACTGGCCATAGCAAAAGTCAATTCTCCACATCTTGATTATTGGATTAGATAGATTAAAGATTTCCTTCCTAGTTGATGTGGGGAACATAAGCTACATAATAATATAAACTGAAGTTCCATGTTACTTGGTCCAAACACTTTCCTTACAATTTATTATGGCATATGTGATTCCTTCTCTACAGGTTCTTATCACATGTTCAATCGCGTTACCTTTATGCAAAAAGTAGAATTTGAGACATAGCTTATTATCGTATGGTTGTAGCCCCTATCTTTCCCCCACTAAAAACTTTTCATTGCTACCTATGTATGTCCTTTCATGAGATCTTAGCTACGCTATGTGAAACCGCAATTTCTGGTCTAGTTGACAATCTTTCTTTAATGCCAATGTATATCTTGTCCTGATGTTCTTATTGTGTATGGACTAACTTTGTATGATACTTTTTCTTTTTCTCACAACTTCAATAAAAATCGTTTAAAAAAAAACAAAAAAGAATTACCAACGCTCTCTCCTGTTTGATACGAGCAATGACTCGTGGAAGGAGCACAAACGGAGGAAACAGGTATGTTAGACTGAACACCCAAGGAACAACCAGAGCATATATCAGAGCTGCCTGCGGATCTCTTGAATTTGAACCGTACCTTGAAAGCTTGGCGTTCTGCCGAGATGCCATCAGATCCAACTCCGACACCCCCCATTTGAGGATTAACCTGGAGAATAACTCCAGATGGAGAGCCTACTACCCGGGATGAAATGTCTGTCTGCTCAGGAAATCCACTTGCCAGTGTCCACCCCTGGAATGTGGATGGCAGATAGAAAACAATTGTGAGCTTCCACCCACTGAATAATCTGAGCCACCTCCTTCATGGCTAAGAAACTCTGAATTCCTCCCTGGTAGTTGATATAAGCCACTGTGGTGATGTTGTCCGATTGGAACCTGATAAAGCGGGCTAAGGACAACTGAGGCCAAGCCATCAGAGCATTGTAAATATCTCTTAACTCCAAAATGTTTATGGGGAGAGCAGACTCCTCCCAAATCAATAATCCTTGCATCTTTAACGAGCCCCAGACTGCTCCCCAGCCAAGCAGGCTGGCGTCCGTGGTCACAATCACCAAGGAAGGTCTCCAGAAGCATGTGCCTAGAGACAGATGCTCCCGAGAAAGCCACCACGGGAGAGAGACTCTTGTCGACTGATCTAGATCTATCCTCTGAGACAGATCTGAATGCTCTCCATTCCATTGCCTGAGCATGTATAACTGCAGAACTCTCAAATGGAATCGAACAAAGGGAAAGATGTCCATGGAAGCGACCATCAGACCAATTACCTCCATACATTGAGCTACTGATAGCCGAACAGTAGACTGAAGAGAGGCAAGAGGAAAGAATCTTGGATTTTCTGACCTCTGTCAGAAAAATCTTCATAGATACGGAATCTATTATGGTCCCTAAAAAAAACACCCTTGTAGTTGGAACAAGGGAAATCTTCTTCAGATTAACTTTCCATCCATGGGAACATGGAAAAGACAACAAGATCTCTGTATGAGAGTTTTCTTGTTGAAAAGATTGAGCCTGAACCAATATGTCGTCCAGGTAGGGCGCCACTGCAATTCCCCGAGACCTGATTACTGTCAAAGAGCCCCCAGAACCTTTGAGAAAATTCTTGGAGCTGTAGCGTGGCCAAAAAGAAGAGCCACAAACTGAAAGTGTTTGTCTAGAAAGGCAAATCTCAGGAACTTGTGATGATCCCTGTGGATGGCAACATGAAGATATGAATCCTTCAGGTCTATGGTCGTCGTGAACTGACCCTCTTGGACCAAAGGAAGAATGGAACAAATTGTTGAGGCACTTTAGATCTAAAATGGGTCAAAAAGTTCTCTCATTTTTGAGAACCACGAACAGATTTGAATAAAATCCTAGACCCTGTTCCCTTACAGGAACTGGAACAATCACTTCCAGGGAGGAAAGGTCCTGAATGCAGTTCAATAATGCTTTCTATTTACATGGTCTGCAGACAATCTTGAGAGGTGGAATCTGCCCCTGGGGGAAAAGCTTTGAATTATATTTTGTAACACTGAGATACTATGTCCACAGCCCAAGGATCTGGGACATCTCGTATACACGCTTGACAAAAAAGGGAAATTCTGCCCCCCACTTGATCTGATCCCAGACCAGGGGCCAATTCTTCATGCTGACTTAGACTCAGCTAAGGGTTTCTTTGATTGCTTCCCCTTGCTCCAAGACTGATTGGGTTTCCAAGAAGACTTGACTGCTCCTGCTTAGAGGCAGAAGAGGAAGACTTTTGACCCTTGAAGTTACGCAAGGATAGAAAATTACTTTGATGTCTTTTATGTTTGTTCCTCTTGTCTTGCGGTAGAAAAGACCCTTTTCCACCTGTAATATCAGAAATTATTTCTGCCAAAGCAGGTCCAAACAAAGTTTCACCCATGTAAGGAAGCGCCAGAAGCTAGGACTTGGAGGTAACATCAGCAGACCCAGATTTTAACCACAAAGCCCTGCAGGCTAAGATAGTGAAGCCAGACATCTTGGCCCCCAGTCTAATAACTTGCATGTTAGCATCAGAAATAAAGGAATTCGCTAGTTTAAGAGCCTTAATCCTACCTAATCCAATGGAGTCTCTTCTAAAATAGATTCAGACAAGGCATCGCACCAATAAGATGCTGCACTTGCTATTGTGGCAATACAAACTGCAGGTTGCCATTAAAGACCCCAATTAACATACATCTTTTTCAAAATAAGCCTCCAGCTTCTTGTCCATGGGATCATTGAAAGAGCAGCTATCCTCTATAGGGATTGTAGTTCTCTTAGCCAGAGAAGAAATAGCCCCCTCTACTTTAGGCACTGTGTGCCCTGAATCTTAAATGGAGTCAGCAACAGGAAATATATTTTTAAAGACTGAAGACGGGGAGAAAGGGACACCTGGCTTCTCCCATTCTTGTGAAATAATCTCCGTCACACGGTCTGGGACAGGAAACACTTCCACAGACGAAGGAACATCATAGTATTTATTAAAGGGACAGTCAAGTCCAAAAAAAACCCCTCATGTTTCGAATAGGGCATGTAATTTTAAACAACTTTTCAATTAACTTTTATCACCAATTTTGCTTTGTTCCCTTGGTATTCTTAGTTGAAAGCTAAACCTAGGAGGTTCATATGCTAATTTCTTAGACCTTGAAGGCCGCCTCTAATCTAAATGCATTTTGATAGTTTTTCACCATTAGAGGGCATTAGTTCATGTTTCATATAGATAACATTGAGCTCATGCACGTGAATTTACCATGGAGACAGCTCTGATTGGCTAAAATGCAAGTCTGTCAAAAGAACTGAAATAAGGGGGCAGTCTGCTGAGGCTTAGATACAAGGTAATTACAGAGGTAAAACACGTATAATTATAACTGTGTTGGTTATGCAAAACTGGGGAATTGGTAATTAAGGGATTATCTATCTTTTAAAACAACAATAATTCTGGTGTTGACTGTCCCTTTAATCTTACTAGATCTGTTAAGGTTAAAGGGACAGTCAACACCAGAATTTTTGTTGTTTTAAAAGATAGATAATCAATTTATTAGCCATTCCCCAGTTTTGCATAACCAACACAGTTATATTAATACACTTTTTACCTCTGTGATTAACTTGTATCTAAGCATCTCCTGACAGCCCCCCGATCACATGACATTTATTTATCTATTGACTTTCATTTTAGCCAATTAGTGCAGTGTCTGCCACAATCCACGAGCGTGATCACAATGTTATATATATGGCTCACATGAACTAGCTCTCCCCTGAGCAAATAAAATAGCATGTGATTAGAGGCGTCCGTTAAGGGCTTAGAAATTATCATGAGCCTTCCTAGGTTTAGCTTTCAACTAAGAATACCAAGGGAACAAAGCAAAATTGGTGATAAAAGTAAATTGGAAAGTTGCATGCCCTATTTGAAACATGAAAGTTTTTTTTGTACTTGTCGTCCAGAGTAGCCAATACCTCCTTTAGCAAAACACAAAGGTGTTCAAGCTTAAACCTGAAGTTCACTTCTTCAACCTCAGACAAAGGAATTATACTTTCAGAATCTGAGATTTCACCCTCAGAAGCCACTAATAAAACTAATAAAACTTCCTCATCAGACGTATGAGGGAGGGCAACCTGCGTAGCAGTAGAAGGAACAGAAACCTTACCATCTCAATGTTTAATTTTCCTCTTGTGTTTTCCTAGCATAGGAAAAGCAGATAATGCTGCAGATTCCACAGAAGATACCTGTGCAGCAAAATCTGCAGGCAAATAAACTCCTCCAGGAGGCTGAGAGGAACCGCAGAGCACTGCATGTGACACCAATGAGGCTTGGGACGTTTGAGGAGACGTCTGCGGCAAAACCTGAACAGCATTATCCTGGGAGACAATAGGCTCAGAGGGCAACAATATGTCCTTACATTCTAGAGTTCAAGCAAAATTGCATGGGCAAAACAAACAGAGTCTAGATACGTGTCCATTGCAGCAAATCAAATTACCCAAACAAAAAAAAAAATATTTAGATTTTTTTTTTTTTTTTTACTATCACACTAAGAAAAATGTAAACACCTAAAAGCGTTAACACGCTATAAACAAAAAACTTCCCAGATGAACTAAACACTGCAGCAACCTCCGCACCTCAGATAAACCACATTTAGAGGATCCCCAAAATGACTGCACCGGAACAGTTGGCAACTCTCCAAAACAAAGGACGCTAAGAGACTGACTAGTTTAACTTCTAGTGCCACAACAGCCATGCCCAGCACACAAGGCAGCTCCTACGTGACTCCACACCGCTCTGAACGGAAGTGTAAAAGATCACGTGACCGGCAGAAACAGGGAACTGCGCAAAACTAAAAGTCTGCGCTCCCTGCTGAAAAAAGAAAGCTGTTTAAATCTTAAAGGAACCGCCACACAATTTTAAAATTGAAAAATTGTCCAACATGCCACAAATAAACTTATACACATAAAGCTAAAATAAATTAAAGACATATAGGGAAAAAAAACATTAGTCCGCTCACATACAAAAGTGCCTGCCCACTGCCACGATAATCCTAAACATAAAGGATAATACATTAGTCCCAAAATTCTGCAGAGTTAACTCCTTAAGTGCCAGTCTTCTTTACCTAGAAGACAAAGGCACTTACCTGCAGTCTAGCTGTCCGGCAGGAAGACAGCTCACAAGAAATGACACAAAAAAAGAAAGAGCAGATTAACCAAACTCTGGCTTTCTATAACAAGGGCAACAATATGTTAGGAAACAAACGGCTAGATTTAGAGTTTTGTCGGTAACGACCCGCGTAGCTAACGCTGGCTTTTTTCTGGCCGCACCTCTAAAATAACTCTGGTATTGAGAGTCCACAGAATGGCTGCGTTAGGCTCCAAAAAGGGAGCGTACAGGCATATTTAACGCCACTCCAACTCTCGATACCAGAGTTGCTTACGGACGCGGCCAGCCTCAAAAACGTGCTCGTGCACGATTCCCCCATAGAAAACAATGGGGCTGTTTGAGCTGAAAAAAAACCTAACACCTGCAAAAAAGCCGCGTTCAGCTCCTAACGCAGCCCCATTGTTTCCTATGGGGAAACACTTCCTACGTCTGCACCTAACACCCTAACATGTACCCCGAGTCTAAACACCCCTAACCTTACACTTATTAACCTCTAATCTGCCGCCCCCGCTATCGCTGACCCCTGCATATTATTATTAACCCCTAATCTGCCGCTCAGTAAACCGCCGCTACTTACATTATCCCTATGTACCCCTAATCTGCTGTCCCTAACACCGCCGACCCCTATATTATATTTATTAACCCCTAATCTGCCGCCCACAATGTCGCCCCCACCTGCCTACACTTATTAACCCCTAATCTGCCGAGCGGAGCTCACCGCTATTCTAATAAATGTATTAACCCCTAAAGCTAATTCTAACCCTAACACCCCCCTAAATTAAATATAATTTTATTCTAACGAAATAAATTAACTCTTATTAAATAACTTATTCCTATTTAAAGCTAAATACTTACCTGTAAAATAAACCCTAATATAGCTACAATATAAATTATAATTACATTGTAGCTATTTTAGGATTTATATTTATTTTACAGGCAACTTTGTAATTATTTTAACCAGGTACAATAGCTATTAAATAGTTAAGAACTATTTAATAGTTACCTAGTTAAAATAATAACAAAATTACCTGTAAAATAAATCCTAACCTAAGTTACAATTAAACCTAACACTACACTATCATTAAATTAATTAAATAAAATATCTACAATTACCTACAATTAAACCTAACACTACACTATCAATACATTAATTAAATACAATATCTACAAATAACTACAATGAAATAAACTAACTAAAGTATTAAAAAAGAACTAAGTTACAAAAAATAAAAAAATATTTACAAACATTAGAAAAATCTTACAACAATTTTAAACTAATTACACCTACTCTAAGCCCCCTAATAAAATAACAAAGCCCCCCAAAATAAAAAAATGCCCTACCCTATTCTAAATAGTTCTTAACTATTTAATAGCTATTGTACCTGGTTAAAATAATTACAAAGTTGCCTGTAAAATAAATATTAATCCTAAAATATCTACAATGTAATTATAATTTATATTGTAGCTATATTAGGATTTATTTTACAGGTAAGTATTTAGCTTTAAATAGGAATAATTTATTTAATAAGAGTTAATTAATTTCGTTAGATTATAATTATATTTAATTTAGGGGGGTGTTAGTGTTAGGGTTAGACTTAGCTTTAGGGGTTAATACATTTATTAGAATAGCGGTGAGCTCCAGTTGGCAGATTAGGGGTTAATAATTGAAGTTAGGTGTCGGTGATGTTAGGGAGGGCAGATTAGGGGTTAATACTATTTATTATAGGGTTAGTGAGGCGGATTAGGAGTTAATAACTTTATTATAGTAGCGGTGCGGTCCGCTCGGCAGATTAGGGGTTAATAAGTGTAGGCAGGTGGAGGCGACGTTGAGGGAGGGCAGATTAGGGGTTAATAAATATAATATAGGGGTCGGCGGTGTTAGGGGCAGCAGATTAGGGGTACATAAGGATAACTTAAGTAGCAGCGCTTTGCGGTCGGCAGATTAGGGGTTAATTATTGTAGGTAGTTGGCGGCGACGTTGAGGGGGGCAGATTAGGGGTTAATAAATATAATACAGGGGTCGGCGGTGTTAGGGGCAGCAGATTAGGGGTACATAAATATAACGTAGGTGGCGGTCGGCAGATTAGGGGTTAAAAAAATGTAATCGAGTGGCGGCGATGTGTGGGGACCTAAGTTTAGGGGTACATAGGTAGTTTATGGGTGTTAGTGTACTTTAGAGCACAGTAGTTAAGAGCTTTATGAACCGGCGTTAGCCCAAAAAGCTCTTAACTCCTGTTTTTTTTCTGTGGCTGGAGTTTTGTCGTTAGATTTCTAACGCTCACTTCAGCCACGACTCTAAATACCGGAGTTAGAAAGATCCCATTGAAAAGATAGGATACGCAATTTACGTAAGGGGATCTGCGGTATGGAAAAGTCACGGCTGAAAAGTGAGCGTTAGACCCTTTTTTGAATGACTCCAAATACCGGCGGTAGCCTAAAACCAGCGTTAGGAGCCTCTAACGCTGGTTTTCACGGCTACCGCCAAACTCTAAATCTAGGCCAAAGTAAGCACTATCTCACAACTTCCTAACTGCTTAAAAGCCACCACTACTCTACTGAAGAGATTGTTGGGTACTCAGCTAGACCCCGATCCTTGCTTGCAGGGAAAAGTACCCAATAAAGGAATTAATTTCTTCAGACACCAAACTTCACCTCCTCCATTGACAGAGGCAAAGAGAATGACTGTGGATTATGAGTAGGGAAGTGACACTTAACAGCTTTGCTGAGGTGCTCTTTGCCTCCTCCTGCTGGCCAGGAGTGATATTCCCACTAGTAATTGAATGACATTGTGGACTCTCCATATCTAAGGAAAGAAAAAAACAAAACAACTAAATTTACAAAACAAAATATTAAACCTAAACCTCCACAACCACCACTATGCTTCTTCTTTTGAGGTAATCTTTAGATAAGCCAGGCCTTTTCTGAAAGCACCTTCAAAATACCATTGCTCCAGTATGCTGTTCCAGCAGCAAAGTTCTGGAATACTATTTCATAATGGGCTGACAGAGGTCAAGAAGAAAGGTTTGAAAGCTGATGCTCTCCCTGGCTTGACAGACACGGTCTATATAGTGGACATGAATGATTTAGATTCCTGAAAATTATGTCCTCCTTTTATAGTAGCAGAGAAATCCATGCTAATGCTTTCCATTCACTTGTGCCACATAGGTAGCATAGGGAAATTTCTTATATGCAGGCCACATTGTTTAAAAAAACCACGGCACTCTTCTAGATTGTCATAAAATTTCTCCAGAACAGGCAATTTTGAGACAGGGAAGTAGGGAGCAGAAAGAGAACCGGTAGATGTCTGCAGCAGATGCACTAGGCTTTGAACATTTCCATTAATTGGGCCATTTATGGGTCCAGGTTCTGCAGGCAACTGTTCTTGCTGGGCCACGGCCATGGTCCCTTAAAGGGACACAAAACCCACATTTTTTCTTTCATGATTCAGATAGGCCATGCAAATTTAAGCAACTTTGTAATTGACTCCTATTATCATTTTTCTTTGTTCTCTTGCTATCTTTATTTGAAAAAGCAGGAATGTAAGCTTACGAGCCGGCCCATTTTTGGTTGAGAACCTGGGTAGCGCTTGCTGATTGGAGGCTACATTTACCCAACAGCAGCAGGCGCTACCCAGGTGCTGAACCAAAAACGGGGCGGCTCCTATGCTTACATTTCTGTGTTTTCAAATAAAGATACCAAGAGAATGAAAAAAAAATCTAATAAGAGTAAATTAAAACGTTTCTTAAATTGGAAATTTGTTGAAAATTCCATGCTCTATCTGAATCATGAAAGGATAAAAAATGGGTTCTCTGTCCCTTTAACCTAGGTCCATATTTTGGCCTGTATATACTTTAAGGAATGTAGCAACTGTCTATCCATGTTTGGGAACACGGTGGCTGAGAAGTGGTAGTATTCACACATTTCTAACATACAAGATGTGACCCATTCGATAATTCAAGTGAAGTCAAAAAGGAGAGTAAGCAATTTGCAGGCTTAGAAAATGAAAAGTCACAATCGAGAAGAATATTTCTGGTCAGGCTGAGAGTGAGCAACACACAGGCAAAAATAGGCAAAGTCAACAGGCTTCGGAGAAGTTAGAACCCAAACAGAGCAACCAGAGGTCGAGTCCTACCAAAAAAGTGCGGGAACTCACCAAGACTTCCACCCCGCCTCAAAATGAATATTATTGTATACACACACACTGTATTTATATGTATATCATCTATACACTCTGGTTAATGAAAACAAATTAAAACCAATGAAGGGCTGAATGGTTGCCTTTAGGCCTGAGGATGGACACTCATGGTTACATTTTTACATGACACGGGTGACATTTTTATTTGTAATTTAGGATTCAACTTATAATGAATACTGAGAAGCAGGACACACACTTTTTAGAACACAAGAAGGGGCATTTGTATATAGATGATGTTGAATAATTCTAAGAGCCTTAGTACAATTTTAGTAGATGTTACCCCCTGGATCTCAGGATGTGTAAGGCTCTGTAATGTAAACATCTGATATCATGATCTTGATAAGGTTTGTGTGTGCACTCACTCTGTAGTAAAAAACAAAGATAATGTGATATAAAGTAAAATTATGGTCACAAAGTGTCTGAGTGTCATTTTCTTTTACCATTACCACCTATACCAAGTAAATGTAAAGCAAGTAACAGTGGCAGAGGAAGCAGGAGGGCACAGTAGCAAAATAACCCCATAGCAAGCCACATAGAAATGTATGCAGGGTGATCACACAGCAGGACTACTGACAGGCATGAACTTAGTGTATAGTAGGAAGTGTAACTGCCCATTACTAGAGGATCTCACTGTCCCTCTAACCAGACTGTGCTCCAGCTCCTCCCACCAGCAGCAGCAGTGTTTACTGAAGTGTTTCTGTTATCTTAGTTCCACCTGCAAAAATAGTGCAGAAACTCAGTTCCCATGCATTCCTGTTGGACCCCTGATAACAACCAGGTTAAAACTCATAGCACAACACAATACAAAAGCCTAGATGGACACCTTAGAAAATAAAAATGAAGAAAAAAAATTGTGCCAGTGGTGCAAACAAAATACAATGCATCATCAAAAAATTACGCAAACTGTGCCAAAATATTATGCACTGTGCATAAAAAACGTATGCAAAGCTACTATGGAAACAAAAAGGTAATTTCGATAAAGCTAATTTCACCTAGCAATTTGCAATGGCATGACATTGTTAGATTAAAAATGTTGTGGGTCACAGCAAAACACTTGGATATACAGCATATCTAGCTTGGAAGCACAGTTCCCTTTTATGCATATCCATTTTTTAGACAATGCACGTCCTTTAATAGGCTGTGATGAGCTGTTTTTGCGTTTTTAAATGCTGCTCACATTTAAAGGGACACTCTAGTTAACATTAAACTTTCATGATTCAAATAGGACATGCAATTTTAAACAACTTTCCAATTTACTATTATCATCAAATTTGCTTTCTACTCTTGGTATTCTTTGTTGAAAGGTAATCCTAGGTAGGCTCATATGCTAATTTTTAAGCTATTGAAGGTCGCCTCTTATCTCAGTGCATTTTGACAGTGCTAGTGCATGTGTGTCATATAGATAACATTGTGCTCACTCCCATGGAGTTGCTTATGAGCCAGCATGGATCTGTCAAAAGATCTGAGATAAGGGGACAGTCTGCAGAGGCTTAGATACAAGGTAATCACAGAGGTAAAAGGGGTATTAATAAAACAGTATTGGTTATGCTAAACTGGGGATGGGTAATAAAGGGATTATCCACCTTTTAAAACAAAATTTTGCAGTATACTGTCCCTTTAAGTCCCACTGTAGGTTATTTTTCAGTGACAAACACACATTATATATATTCATTTTTTCCAGCAGATTTGCATTATACAATTGTATGCATATATGTAAACAAATGAAAATTACAAATATGTAAATATATATATATATTATTTTTTTATAATTTTTTAATAAATAAGGTTGTAAAAAAATAGTTTTTTTGGGTTTTTTTTTGTTACAACTCTGTTGTAAAAAGAATAAGGGTTTATTCACATATAAAAAAGGCCCTTAAAGGGATATGAAACACTAAATTTTTCTTTCATGATTCAGATAGCGCAGGCAAATTTTAAACAACTTTCCAATTTACTTATATTATAAAAGTTATTTGTTCTCTTGGTATCTTCTGTTGAAAAGCAGAGGCATATGCATAGGATCCGGCCCATTTCAGGAGCGCTATATGCAGCAGTTTTGCAAGAATGTAATCAATGTGCAAGAGCACTAGAGGGCAGCACTATTTCCTGTCATGTAGTACTAATGTTATACATTAGCAAGAGCACTAGATGGCAGCACTATTTCCTGTCATGTAGTACTAATGTTATACGTTAGCAAGAGCACTAGATGGCAGCACTATTTCCTGTCATGTAGTACTAATGTTATACATTAGCAAGAGCACTAGATGGCAGCACTATTTCCTGTCATGTAGTACTAATGTTATACATTAGCAAGAGCACTAGATGGCAGCACTATTTCCTGTCATGTAGTACTAATGTTATACATTAGCATGAGCACTAGATGGCAGCACTATTTCCTGTCATGTAGTACTAATGTTATACATTAGCATGAGCACTAGATGGCAGCACTATTTCCTGTCATGTAGTACTAATGTTATACATTAGCAAGAGCACTAGATGCCAGCACTATTTCCTGTCATGTCATACTAATGTTATACATTAGCAAGAGCACTAGATGGCAGCACTATTTCCTGTCATGTAGAACTAATGTTATACATTAGCATGAGCACTAGATGGCAGCACTATTTCCTGTCCTGTAGTACTAATATTATACATTAGCAGGAGCACTAGATGGCAGCACTATTTCCTGTCATGTAGTACTAATGTTATACATTAGCAAGAGCACTAGATGGCAGCACTATTTCCTGTCATGTAGAACTAATGTTATACATTAGCAAGAGCACTAGATGGCAGCACTATTTCCTGTCATGTAGTACTAATGTTATACATTAGCAAGAGCACTAGATGGCAGCACTATTTCCTGTCATGTAGTACTAATGTTATACATTAGCATGAGCACTAGATGGCAGCACTATTTCCTGTCATGTAGTACTAATGTTATACATTAGCAAAAGCACTAGATGGCAGCACTATTTCCTGTCATGTAGAACTAATGTTATACATTAGCATGAGCACTAGATGGCAGCACTATTTCCTGTCATGTAGTACTAATATTATACATTAGCAGGAGCACTAGATGGCAGCACTATTTCCTGTCACGTAGTACTAATGTTATACATTAGCAAGAGCACTAGATGGCAGCACTATTTCCTGTCATGTAGAACTAATGTTATACATTAGCAAGAGCACTAGATGGCAGCACTATTTCCTGTCATGTAGTACTAATGTTATACATTAGCAGGAGCACTAGATGGCAGCACTATTTCCTGTCATGTAGTACTAATGTTATACATTAGCAAGAGCACTAGATGGCAGCACTATTTCCTGTCATGTAGTACTAATGTTATACATTAGCAAGAGCACTAGATGGCAGCACTATTTCCTGTCATGTAGTACTAATGTTATACATTAGCAAGAGCACTAGATGGCAGCACTATTTCCTGTCATGTAGTACTAATATTATACATTAGCAAGAGCACTAGATGGCAGCACTATTTCCTGTCATGTAGCACTAATGTTATACATTAGCAAGAGCACTAGATGGCAGCACTATTTCCTGTCATGTAGTACTAATATTATACATTAGCAAGAGCACTAGATGGCAGCGCTATTTCCTGTCATGTAGTACTAATGTTATACATTAGCAAGAGCACTAGATGGCAGCGCTATTTCCTGTTGTGTAGTACTAATGTTATACATTAGCAAGAGCACAAGATGGCAGCACTATTTCCTGTCATGTAGTACTAATGTTATACATTAGCAGGAGCACTAGATGGCAGCACTAGTTCCTGTCATGTAGTACTAATATTATACATTAGCAAGAGCACTAGATGGCAGCGCTATTTCCTGTTGTGTAGTACTAATGTTATACATTAGCAAGAGCACAAGATGGCAGCACTATTTCCTGTCATGTAGTACTAATGTTATACATTAGCAGGAGCACTAGATGGCAGCACTATTTCCTGTCATGTAGTACTAATATTATACATTAGCAGGAGCACTAGATGGCAGCACTATTTCCTGTCATGTAGTACTAATGTTACACATTAGCAAGAGCACTAGATGGCAGCACTATTTCCTGTTATGTAGTACTAATGTTATACATTAGCAAGAGCACTAAATGGCAGCACTATTTCCTGTCATGTAGTACTACTGTTATACATTAGCAAGAGCACTAGATGGCAGCACTATTTCCTGTCATGTAGCACTAATGTTATACATTAGCAAGAGCACTAGATGGCAGCACTATTTCCTGTCATGTAGTACTAATGTTATACATTAACAAGAGCACTAGATGGCAGCACTATTTCCTGTCATGCTCTAGATGCTACCTAGGTGTCTCTTGAACACAGAATATCATGGGAACAAATCAAATTTGATAACAGAAGCAAACTGGAAACTTTTTTAAGATTGTAAGTTCTGTCTGAATCACAAACTATTTTTTTGGGGTTTTATATCCCTTTAAGGTATATGTATGTATAACTGATGTGCACGTAGGGGCTCCCATGAGTCTCTACTCAAATAAATGCACATTTATACATGCCAAGTGATGACTATTACCACAGTGATTAACTGGCTCTTGAAAACCTGTATAGGGCCTTTATTTTATTGGGGGGCTTCTGAATGTTAAAAGAAGGGGTCATTGAGGTTGTAGGGCCTTTTTGATGACCTCTTATAATTGCCTAGAGACCCCCAGCATGCAACCAGTGTGGGAATTTTTATTTTTTTGTATATTCACTTTGACATTTAATCCTGGTGGGTCTTGGGGGTTACAAGGACTTAAGGGAGATGGATGGGGGGGGGGGGGTTAAGTATTCAAACCCCTCAATCTCAGCTCCCTTTAAGGGACAGTCAACACCAGAATTTTTGTTGTTTAAAAAGGTAGATAATCCCTTAATTACCCATTCCCCTGTTTTGCACAACCAACACTGTGATATTAATACATTTCTGTGATTACCTTGTATCTAAGCATATGCAAACTTTCCTCTTATTTCAGTTTTTTTGACAGACTTGCATTTTAGCCAATCAGTGCTAACTCCTAAGTAAAGTCATGTGCGTGAGCTTAATGTTATCTATAGGACACACATAAAATAACGCCCTCCAGTGGTCAAAATGCATTCAGATTAGAGGCGGCCTTCAAGGTCTAAGAAATTAGCATGTGAGCCTACTTAGGTTTAGCTTTCAACTAAGAATACCAAGCGAACAAAGCAAAATTGGTGATAAAAAAGTAAATTGGAAAGTTATTTAAAATGACATGCCCTATTTGAATCATGGAAGTTTATTTTGGACTTGACTGTCCCTTTAAGTCCTATGGAACTGCTTTATACTTATTTACCGGGGCCTGGTTATATCACCACCCATGGCCCACCGGTGATGCTGATCCACTGGACCACCAGGGATTTTGGGGCAAGTGCAGGAGGGGCGCAATGACCTATGAAAGTGACCACCTAAATGACAACACATATCATCAGCACTTAACCCATTGGCCTCTATTTATCAAATGTCTTGCGGACCTGATCCGACAGTGCGGATCAGGTCCACCAGACCTCGCTGAATACGGAGAGCAATACGCTCTCCGTATTCAGCATTGCACCAGCAGCTCACAAGAGCTGCTGGTGCAACGCCGCCCCCTGCAGACTCGCGGCCAATGGGCCGCCAGCAGGGAGGTGTCAATCAACCCGATTGTACTCGATTGGGTTGTATTGTGGCGATGTCTGTCTGCCTGCTCAGAGCAGGCGGACAGGGTTATGGAACAGTGGTCTTTGTGACCGCTGCTTCATAACTGCTGTTTCTGGCGAGCCTGCAGGGGCATCAAGTTCCATCCGGAGCCTGATAGATAGGCCCCATTGTGTTGATGACGACCATGTGTCTTCATACATGGTTAAGGGGTTAATAGGCAAAGCTTTTTTATTCGACTCCCAACTCCTACTGCTTAATACCTTTGACGCACATCCTTCATGGGCGAATAAGAGGGATTACTTATATCAAGCTCCCAAAAAGTGTGTGAAAAGATTTGGTGGTGGCAGCACATTGGCGTGTTCCCCATAAGATTTTGGTTGCATAATGTGCACGGGGAGACAGAAGAGCAAGAGGGGTCCCTGGTATTACAGTAAACTACTGTAAGTTGTAATTACTAACCAGATACCAACAGTGACGCAATTAGTCAGACAGGAAGAGGTGGTTACTGTTGACCTCTGTGTGTTCTACAAATGTACATTTTGTTTGACTAAATATCTTCAATTCTTTATACAAGCTTGTTCATAAAGGAAAATCAATGCAGCTTAAATGTTTTAGTTTTGCGTCATGGCTGTGTGTATGTTTGTGTGCGTTTGTACGTATGTTTGTGTGTGTGTATATGTACATATGTATGTGTGTGTGTTTGTACGTATGTATGTGTGAGTGTGTGTATATATACGTATGTATGTGTGTGTTTGTACGTATGTTTGTGTGTGTGTGTATATGTACATATGTATGTGTGTGTGTTTGTACGTATGTATGTGTGAGTGTGTGTATATATACGTATGTATGTGTGTGTTTGTACGTATGTATGTGTGTATATGTCTGTGTGTGTATGTACGTATGAATGTGTGAGTGTGTGTATATGTACATATGTATGTGTGTGTGTTTGTTTGTACGTATGTATGTGTGTGCATGTACGTATGTATGTGTGAGTGTGTGTATATATATACGTATGTATGTGTTTGTTTGTACGTATGTATGTGTGTGCATGTACGTATGTATGTGTGTGTGTATATATACGTATGTATGTGTGTGTTTGTACGTATGTATGTGTGAGTGTGTGTATATACGTATGTATGTGTGTGTTTGTACGTATGTATGTGTGTGCATGTACGTATGTATGTGTGTGTATATGTCTGTGTGTGTGTGTACGTATGAATGTGTGAGTGTGTGTATATGTACGTATGTATGTGTGTGTGTTTGTACGTATATATGTGTGTGTTGTTAGGTATGTATGTGTGTGTGTTTGTACATATGTATGTGTGAGTGTGTGTATGTATATGTGTTTGTATGTATGTATGTATGTGTGTGTATGTATGTGTGTGTGTTTGTACATATGTATGTGTGAGTGTGTGTATGTACGTATGTATGTGTAAGTGCTTGTTTGTGTATATACGTATGTATGTGTAAGTATATGATTGTGTGTATGTATGTGTTTGTATATTTATGTGTGTGTATATGATTGTGTTTGTATATTTATGTGTGTATATATGATTGTGTGTATGTATGTATGAGTGAGTGAGTGTGGGTGTGTATGTATGTGTGAGTAAATGATTATGTGTGTGTGTGTGTGTGTAGGGGGTGTGTGTATGTGTGTAGGAGTGTGTGTATTTGATTGATGAGTTAATTTTCTCAGGCAGAAGAGTGTCCTGTTTAGTTGTCAAGGTTTATCTTTGTTAAATGTGCTACTGATTTTAAGAGAATTTGTGTATGTGGGTCTGCTTATGCGCATCACTGTGGATGTGTGAGTGTGTTTATGTGAAATAGTGTGTGTCTATAAATCTTTACATTTGTAATATATACATAACCCAACACAAGATCAGAGGCTTCATTCTGTGCCAGTGTTTGTCTTATGTATTTAATAAAAGATAAGTGAGCTATAAACAGTGTGCCAAACTGCTTAATACATCCACACCCATATCTGAAAGTGGTTTCCTCTTTGCTTAGCACCTACCTGCACTAAATGCCAAGAAACCATTATTTTTCATAAATGTGCCATTTTCATCCAAGAAAGGTTTGATGTTGAATTCACCAGGAGTTTCAAAGTGTGTTGGTTCCTTAAAGGATTACTTTCTGTTATAATTTTTAAGCTAAACAACTAACATATTAAAGTTAATAAACATTAATTAAAACCTACTGACCTATATTTTCTCCAAAACGAAGTTTCATAACGTTCTAAAAGTTATATCTTTTATTCGCCGATTATGTCATGTTATCCTGCCCACTATTTTCAGCACTGCATGTTCAAAATACTTAAACCAATAACTTTGTGTTTAAAGCGCCATTTTGAAACCTAGGTATTGTAAACGGATTGGTACAGAGCAAAGGATACCCACGGAGTGGGTTTGGAAAACAATTAAATTTGCAGACAAGATTTCTGATATACGGTAGAGATATGTTAATGAAATGCTATTGATAAAAAGTGTATTTGGGGTAGTTAGTTAGTAACAGGCATAGAAAATATTTACTTACAGTGGCCCTTTAAACACTGTGGTTAACACTGGAAGAATATCAGTACTCTATAAAACACAAATTAATATTATATTTACTTCTATCACCTCCAGTATCAGTTATATGATTATTATATGTGCAATGTATAAGACAAAATATAACCTTTGACTTTCAAATTACATTCTTGCTCAGTGCATATTGGCGTAGATTGTAAGTGTGTATGTATGTATGTATATATATACATATATACATATTTATATATATATACATACACACAGTGCTCAGCATAAATGAGTACACCTCTTTTGAAAAGTACGATTTGAATCAATATCTCAATGAACACGAGTAATTTTGACAAAGCTGAGTTTTATAGAACATTTGTTTAGCTCATTACATGAAAGTAAGGTTAATAATATAACTTAGATTACAAAATCTTCTAGTATTTTGAATGACCTCCATGATTTGTAAAGACAGCACCAAGTCTTCTAGGCATGGAATGAACAAGTTGGCGACATATTACAACATTATCTTTTTTCCATTCTTTAAGAACGACCTCTTTTAGAGCCTGCATGTTGGATGGAGAGTGATTCTCAACTTGTCTCTTCAGAATTCCACATAGGTGTTCGGTTGGGTTCAGATCAAGAGACATACTTGGCCACTGCATCACATTCCCCCTGTTCTTCTTCAGAAATGCAGTGGCCCTAGATGTGTGTTTTGGATCATTGTCATGTTGGAAAGCTGCACAACGACCAAGGGCACGGAGTGATGGTAGCATCTTCTCTTTTCATATAGAGCAGTACATCTGTGAATTCATTATACCATCAATGAAATGCAGCTCCCTGACATCAGCAGCACTCATGCCGCCCCACAGAAGGACACTGCCACCACCATGTTTCACTGTAGGCACCATGCATTTTTCATTGTACTCCTCACCTTTGCGATACCATACAGTTTTGAAGCCATCAAATCCAAAAACATTTATCTTGGTCTCATAACTCCAGAGTACAGAGTCCCAGTAGTCTTCTTCTTTTTCAGCATGTGTATTGGCAAATCTGGCAAATTCTAGGTGGGCTTTTTTGTGCATGGGCTTTAGGAGAGGATTCCTTCGTGGACACCCATGCATGCCATTCCTCTGCAGTGTACGCCATATTGTGTCATGGGAAACAATCACCCCAGTTTGGCTTTCTACTTCTTTAGCTAACTGCAGTGAACTTGCATGGCGGTTTTCTTCACGGCCTGGACGTCTATGTGAGATGGTTGCAGTTCCATCTTTGTTACATTTTTGTATCACTTTTGCTACAGTATTCTGACTGAAAAGTAAAGCTTTGCTGATCTTTTTGTAGTCTCACCTTTCTTATGTAAAGAAATTATTTTCTTTCTCAGGCCTTGTGACATTTCTCTTCCATGTGGTGCCATTGCTGACAGCATGACATGGGAAGGGGTTTTCTTTGGTAAGTAGCACGCTTTTATAATCAACTGTCTGCTGGACACCTGTTTAATGAAGAATTACACTCACCTGTAGTTGAATTCTTGTTAATTAGGAATTTTTTGTCAGACATTTAGCTTTGTTGTGGGTGTAAATTAACAAATCTTGGTTGCAATCAATGGCCCGCATTTGTGGGAGTATTTTGAAGTACTGTATAGTGTCTCATAGAATATTTTTTTAAAAGGTAAGTAAAGTTTTTCTGACAAATATGTTGGGGTATACTCATTTATGCTGAGCACTATATATATATATATATATATATATATACATATACTGTGTGTGTGTGTATATATATATATATATATACACACACAGACACACAAACACACAAAGTATATAAGATTTGGGGAGTAAAACTAAACTCTTTTACCAAAGATTGAGCCTCACCCAGGATCCTTTTCTCAGTGCTCCTTTTTCCAGTTCCAAAATTCCGTAAGGTCATAAGAGAGAAGCGACGCATCTGCTTGCAGCACTCCCCATTGCTGAAAACTCCTGGTGGGAAAAATAAAATCTGAATTACATAGCTAAGATCTGCTAACTTACTTCATATGGGGATTCATACTAAACTATACGGTGAACTATACTACTATCGGGACTATATAAAGGAAAAGTAAATGGACTATTTAAAGAAGCATCATATATACTCTATAATTGGACTTTATATGTTTTTAAAAGAGGATACTTAGACGTGCCTAGATGTATGCAAAATTGTATTCTAGTATAGGGAAGCTGGGTAAAAGCAAATCCTACTGAACCATAATGAAGGCAGCAGAAGTGTATACGAGGGAATACTATAGTAATTATTGGCTACTGTGGCACATGAAGGGATCCTATAAAAATCTAAGGGGGCAAGAGAGATCCTATAGAAGTGTATGGTACATTTAGACTGTGTACGTCTATATTCTATAGTAGAAAATGGATCGGCTGTTGTATGTGTGTGTGTAAGAGAGAGAGAGAGAGAGAGAGAGGGTGGATGATATGTGTAAGAGTGTATTTTTAGGTGTTTCTCTCCCATTTAGCCATTGTTGTCTTTGCTTTTGTGTACTCATTTGCTATGCATACCTGCTTGTCTCAGGTGTGCTGAGTTCTAGAATTAGCTCCTATTCGCTACCCCCAGTGTTCTGTGATAAGCTGTGTGCATCAGATCCTAAATGGGTTTATTTCTGCATTTGACTTCAGATTTTGAAACTGTGCTGCCTTCCCTGACTCCTAGCTTGTCTTCTAACTTTAAAACTGTGCAGCTTTCACTGACTGCTGGCTTGTCTTCTGGCTTTGAACCTATGCTGCCTGCACCTGACTCATGGCCTGTCTTCTGAATTTGAGCCTTTGGTTTCTGTCCCTGACTCATTGATTGTCCCCAGACTTTGAACCTTTGCTGTCTGCCCCTGATTCATAGTTTGTCTTCTGACTTTGAACCTGTGCTACCTACCTTGACCATTTAAAAAACAAAATTTATGCTTACTTGATAAATGTATTTATTTCTTGACACCGTGAGTCCACGGATCATCAATTACTGTTGGGAATAGCACTCCTGGCCAGCAGGAGGAGGCAAAGAGCACCACAACCCCCAGTCATTCGACCGAAGTAAAAGGAGAGAAAGAAAATAACACAAGGTGCAGAGGTGCCTGAGGTTTACATGAAAAGACTGTCTGGAAACAGGGAGGGCCGTGGATCACCGTGTCAAGAAATAAATAAATTTATCAGGTAAGCATACATTTTGTTTTCTTTCTTAAGACACGGTGAGTCCATGGATTATCAATTACTATTGGGAATCAATACCCAAGCTAGAGGACACAGATGATTAGGGAGGGACAAGACAGGTAACCTAAAGAGAAGGCTTGCAGAACTTTTCTCCCAAAAGAAGTCTCAGCCGAGGCAAAAGTAAGCCCACACAATGTCTAAGTTGTGTAATAAACGTTCTTTATAAGAAGGAGGATTAGGACAGAGAGAAGGAACAATTTCCTGATTAATATTTCTGCCAGAAACAACCTTAGGAAGAAAACCAAACTTGGTACGGAGAACTGCCTTATCTGCATGAAATATGAGATAAGGAGAATCACACTGCAGTGCTGAGAGTTCAGAAACCCTCCGAGCAGAAGAAATAGCAGTAAGAAACAAAAGCAATATAAATTATTTCCAGGTCCCCAATAATTTTATATACCTCTTAGGCACTTCTACACCACAGCGCTATGCTGTGGTGCCTACCTGACCTCCTTTACGCTGCGGATTCCACTCCGGAACAAACAGGGGCCAAATGAGGAACAGGACATAAACTTACTGAGGAGAAAAAAAGCGCCAAAAAAAGTGCGCGCTGCATCTGGGAGGAACGAGCCCGCCCCCAATGATGTCATCACAGTGCATATGAGCCAATCTTAAATAAACAAACAAAAAATGTAAAAGATTCCTTTATATACGCTACATCTCCTATCAGTCTAACATAAGAAGAAGACCCCCAAAACAGCAGGTTTCTGCTGAGCCACCAATAAAGTTTAACACACACACTCTCTCACTAGGCCTAAGTCCTACCACACAGTGCCCTGTCAGCTTGTAAAAATCATCCTGCTCTCAGGAAGATACTTGTCTCATCATGAGCTGCAGAAATACATTTTTAAGTGCCAGGGTTCTCTATAAAAAATAAAAAGTATCTGTCTGACAGGGAGACAGCACCAGGAATGACAGGAAGCCGCTCCTCACAGAGTCCTGTGAAAGAAAGGATGAAAGTAAGCCTACTCTGGCATACTGTAGAAGGACAGCAAATATTGTCAGGAATACGCAGTGAGGCCAACCCCACAAGTTCCTAACTGCTTTAAAGCTACCACAGCCCTACTGAAGAGACTAACGTGGAATACAGCTAAACCCAGCTTGACAAGGAAGTTCAGAGCAAACCTGCTCAGGCTTCCAAAATAATAAAATTTTGATAGAAGAATCTTTTACAGACACCTAAACATGTTACCTCCTCCTTGTACCTAAGGCAAAGAGAATGACTGGGGGTTGTGGGAAGGGAAGTGATACTTAACAGCTTTGCTGTGGTGCTCTTTACCTCCTCCTGCTGGCCAGGAGTGATATTCCCAACAGTAATTGTTGATCCGTGGACTCACAGTGTCTTAAGAACAAAATCTGGCACTAAGTACTAGCTTAAGATGTTGTACTACACTTTTATTTGCTTGCCTCAAGTAACAAACTGTTTTACAAACTTAAAGTTAGAACTATATAGGGGCAGCTGGTGTGTGTAAGAGGGCATCCGAGAACCGTATAGAGGAAGCAGTTGTGTAAAATCAAGAATCCTATAGATGTGTATAGGGCAGTTGGTGCGTGAAAAATCATTTATATACCATGTCCTTGTGTGTACTGTTCCAGAACATGCAGATGATCTCTGTTTCCAAACTCCTCTGCTTGGTCCACTAGAGCTTCTTTAACAATTTTGTATCCACACAGCACAACAACTCACCGAGGGCCCAAGTAAATTGTGTACACATCGCCATATTTCTGGCTTAGCTGTAATAGAGAGAACATAGACCATGTTTACAATGCTGATTACCTGCAAAGCTTTAAACAATTTTGCTAGTAAGTTGTTATTGGCTTCAACATAATTCTTAGAAGAAATACTAAATTCAAAATCCAACTTTCATGATTCAGATAGATCATCAATTGTAAACATTTTTTTAATTAAAGGGATACTAAACCCATTTTTTCCCCTTTATAATTTGGATAGAGCATGCAATTTTAAGCAAATTTCTTATTTACTACTATTATCAATTTTGCTTCATTCTCTTGCTATCTTTATTTGAAAAAGCAGTAATAAAAGCTTATGAAACGGACCATTTTTGGTTCAGCACCCTGGAATGCGCTTGCTAATTGGTGGCTACATTTATCAGCAAGCGCTACCCAGGTGCTTAACCTAAAATGGGCTGAATACTAAGCTTTCATTCCTGCTTTTCAAATAAAGATACCAAGAAAATCAAGAAATAATTATACTAGGGGGTCTATTTATCATTGTGCGGATGGACATGATCCGCTATAGCGAAACATGTCCGCCGCACATTGATAAATGCCGACAGCATACGCTGTCAGCATTTATCATTGCACTGGCAGTTCTTGTGAACTGCTGGTGCAACGCCACCCCCTGCAGATTTGCGGCCAATTGGCCGCCAGAAGGCCAGCAGGGGGTGTCAATCAACTCGTATCGTATTGGATCGGGTTGATTTTCGGTGATGTCTGGCCGCCGCCTCAGAGCAGGCGGACCGGTTATGGAGCAGCGGTCTTTGGACCGCTGCTTCATAACTTGTGTTTCTGGCGCGCCTCAAGCTCCGTTCAGAGCTTGATAAATAGACCCCTAGGAGTAAATTAGAAAGTTGCTTAAAATTGCATGCTCTATTTGAATGATGAAAGAAAAAAAAAAAAGTTTTAGTGTCCCTTTAACTTTCATTATTATTTTCTGACTCTTTTTATATGAATATTTTCTGAAACACCAGTTCCTACTGAGCATGTGCAAGAGTTCACATTATATTCATATATGAGTTTGTAATTGGCTGATGGCTCGTCACATGAGACAGTAAGCAGGGAAACGGAAGCAATCTGAAATTTCTCAGACAAAAAAATAAATAAAATCCACTGATAATTTAAAATTCAGACTAAATTTCTGATGATCAAAGACTCTCCTGCTTGGACAGAAATTTAAAGTGCAGACTTCAGAGAGGCTGAACTCACTGAATGCTATAAGAAAAAGGGCAGAACCTGAAATTACCAGAGAGATGAGAGACGCCTCCAATATACCTTCTCTCTCAGGAGAGATGATCTAAAAGTATACTCCAGCACTGGGATAGATAGCCAGCCTTCTAGAGAGACACATTTTGCTATACTTATCTTAGGGACATTTTTTGCATTTATAATATGTGAAAAAGAAACAAGCTCAGTGCAATATAGCACTGCATAATATGAATGTTTTGTTATATGTTGTGCTTTTTATTTTATATGACTTTACACTTCTAATTGGGTCCTTTAGGTTTTATTACATTTAAGCTTTGAACTTTCTATTCTGTATTTTAATGCATTTAGATTTGGACCCAGCAGCAATTTTACAAATTCTAATTATTTTTTTAAAGTTTCTGTGTTACTGTGTAACAAATTAGGATCACACTTTGTATATTTCTGTGTATCTTTTACAAATTGAATTGCAGTTTGTATTTTCTCTATTCTAAAATAAAACAGACAGCTTCAGAAAGTGAAAGGGGCAGGGAGTCCCCTGGGCTTAACCAAGCAGTTGCCAAACTATGAGGCCAATTTATTATGCTGCAAATGCAGCAGTTTCCGCGCGAGCCTTTAGGCTCGCTGGAAACATAAGTTAAGAAGCAGCGGTCATAAGACTGCTGCTCCTTAACTCGTCCGCCATTTCAGAGGTGGCGGACAGCAATCATCCCGATTGGATACAATTGGGATGATTAACACCCCATGCTAGCGGCCGATTGGCCACAAATGTTCAGGGGGCGGCATTACCAAAGGATTTCACGAGAAATTCTTGTGCAATGATAAATGCCAACAGCATACACTGTCGGCATTTATCGATGTGTGGCGGACATGATCCGCTACAGTGTATCATGTCCGACCCTCACAATGTTAAATTGGCCCCTATGTCTGAAGCTCTCTCAAAATTCTCATGAAATGTCCCAAGCATTTTATACAAGCTGATCTTAATGGTTTACCTTGTCACCTGTATGCAGGTGAAGTTTACTCAAAATTTACAACATATTTATTTAACTGACAGAAAAGTAGCATATACTTAAAGTGATGGTAAACTCTTCCCTTAATTAATAAAAACAGATCCGGTGTGATGTTCGTGGGATATTTCCTTATCAGACCAATCCTAGCCAGCAGTCTTTTTATCCTAGCATCAAGTGGAAAGACAAGGAAAAACTAAGTTATACTGATTTATTGGAATGATGTAGTTCATGAACAGTGATCACCATAAGCAGCAAAGGTACTGAGGAGTAGGTATATAGGGCAAAGTAGGAATCCGAACAGTACTATGTACAAAATAAAAGGAATGCTTTCCAGTTAGTGCACTAAACAGTGAGAGCAGGTAATCCAATCCTTCAGTGACAAAGCAACAAGCAGGAGAATGTTCAACATGAAATGCAGGGCACAGCAACAGGCAGGCAGTCCTAATCCTTTGTAGTAACAAAACGGTTAAGCAGGAGAATAGTCACTTGGCAAGCAGGGTTCAGTAACAGGCAGGCAATCCAATCTTTCAGAGTAACAAAGGGGTTAAGCAAGAGAATGGTCACTTGGCAAGCAGGGTACAGTAACAGGCAGGCAATCCAATCTTTCACAGTGACAAAGGGGTTAAGCAGGAGAGTGGCCAATTGGCAAGCAGGGCTCAGTAACAGACAGACAATCCAATCTTTTACAGTAACAAAGGGATTAAGCAGGTGAGTGGTCAATTAGCAAGCAGGGTTCAGCAACAGGCAGGCAATCCAATATTTCACAGTAACAAAGGGGTTCAGCAGGAGAATGGTCACTTGGCAAGCAGGGTTCAGTAACAGGCAGGCAATCTAAATAAGGAACAAAGCAACAGAGAATAAAGCAACCAGGAGAACACAAAAGGCAAACCTATACTTGGGCAGCAAGATTAAACAAAGGAAGGACTTACATAGGCGCAGGTTCACACCAAGGAGAACAGACAGGTGCATCCAGAACGGCATCAGTGATGATCGCAGCATGCAGCGATGATGTCATCACCGTGCACTGACAAAAACCCCATGTGGCCATGGCAACGGCCAAGGGAGCAGCGTGACATAGCCCCCCCCTTTAAAGGGTACCCCTGGTACCCAAAACTCACTTGAAGGGGTGAGCGGCATGAAATCAGGAGAACAAAGAAGAAGCATCCACATTACTGGCAGGGACCCAGGAACGACCGGCTCCCGAGTAACCCTTTAAATGCACAAGGTATTGAAGTTACCTGCGTCAGAATCTGGAGTCCAGAATTTTAGCAATCTCATACTTTGGCTCACCATGAATCAAGAGTGGAGGAGGAAGAGATCTGAGTCGAGTGTATCTATTCATGATATAAGGCTTGAGTAATGACACATGAAAGACCTGATGGATGTGCAGGGTTCTGGGCAAGGCAACTTTGTAGGCAACAGGAGAGAGTCTCTTGAGGATTTTATAAGGACCTACATACCGAGGTCCTAACTTACGACGGGGCAGACGTAAATGAATATGTCTGGTAGAGACCCATACACAATTCTCACAGAAAAGGCACAAATAGTAGCTAGATGATGATCAGCAAATCTCTTGCATCTGCAAGCTGCTGAGCATAACAGAGTGGATGCAATGCCAATGAGTAGTAAGGTTAGAAAAGCGACGTTTAGCGGCAGGAACCCCTTTAGACTGAGCAGAAAGAGTAAAGACACAAGGCTGATAAACCTCTGCTGCTTGGAAAGGAGAACATCATAGAGATGAATGCCAGTGACTATTCCTTGCTAGTTCTGCTATGGGTAACAATTCAGACCAATTAGTATGCTGAGAATTGAGGCTTCGAGGTCTTGATTCGTTCTCTCCATTTGTCCATTAGATTGGCGGTGATAGCAAGAGACAGAGAAACAGTGGTATCAAATAATTTGCAAAAGCCCCTCCAAAAGGTAGAGATTAACTGAGGTCCTCTGTCAGAGACAATGCTCAAGGGTATACAATGAAGTTGTACCACATGTGAAATAAAAAGATCCACTAATTCTTGGGCAGTAGGCAGCTTGGGTAAAGGAAGTGTGCAAAATCCATGGCTATGTGAGTACAAGCCTGCCTAGGTATGGACAATGGTTAAAGAGGACTGTGAGGGATGGATCGAGGAGTCTTGTTAACAGCACAGGTCTGACAAGCCTTGACATATTCTAGAGAATCAGATTTAATGGTGGGCCACCAGACATGTTTAAAAGGTACGTGCTGAGCCGGGATTACCCAACAGTTTGCTATCATGAGCCCAGGATAGCACGGGAGTATGAATATTTGGAGGCACAAAAAAGATCAGCAGCAGGGGCTTCAGGAGGTTTTCTTGACTGTGCCCATTGTAATCTTTTTAGAAGAGATGTGTTGAGTTGACCAATCACACAGGAGGGAGGAAGTTAATGCTCAATAGGGCTTTAGAAGAATCATTAGACTGGGGAAACTGAAGGGAGACAGCGTCTCCCTTTTTGTTCTTTGTTCTTTTGAGTCGGTGAGCAGTTTCTAAATATGTTTGGTTTTTATTATCAGTGAGGATCTGAATGTGGTTGGTAGTGCCGTATAGTCAATGTTGTCATTCAGTAAGGGACATCTTAATGGCTAGGATTTAACAATTTCCCACATCATAATGCCACTATGCAGGGGAAAATTGCTTGGATATGAAGGCTACTGTATTCATTTTGGATGTGGAGGGGGGTCAAGCCCACACTAACTCCTATCTCCAAGGCATCAACCTCTAAGTTAAATTGCAGGTCTGGATCAGGATGGTGTAGTACTGGAGCAGTAAAAAAGGCTTTTTTCAAGAGAGAGGCTGAAGGCCAGTTCTTGCAGTCCTTATTTCATTTGGTGAGGTGGGGAAACGATTCTGGAGAAGTTCTTTATAAACTTGTGATAGTAATTTGCAAAGCCAAAAAAACCTCTGTAATTCTTTTAACGTGGTGGGTTGAGTTGATTCTAAAACTGTGGTTAGCTTAGTAGGATCCATGGCAAAACCCTCCTTGGAAATAACATAGCCAATAAACTGGATCTGGATTTGAACAAATTCACACTTCTCCAGTTTTGCTACCAGTGAATTGTCTCTAAAGCAAAGGAGCACTTGTTTAACATGCTCATGATGCTCATCCAAAGTTTTGGAGAATATGAGAATGTCATCCAAATACACAATGACAGTGTGATTAAGAAGGTCATGAAAGACATCGTTGACAAAAGCTTGAAAGACAGCAGGGGAATTACAAAACCCAAAGAAGGGGATAAGTCTTCCCCTTGGGAAGCAGGGTACCAGGAAGCAAATCAATTTTGCAGTCGTAAGGATGATGAGGTGGGAGCACATCAGCATACTTTGCATATATCGAGGGAAGAGTTGAAGAGGTCTGCATAGTGGTTATAGGAGTGCCATCGACCTTAACCAGACAAGAAAGAAAATATGATTTACCCCAGGGGGCCAACTGACCCTCAGCCCAAACAAATTGGGGATTGTGTTTTCATAGCCAAGGAAGACCAAGGATAACTGGTTGAGTGGGAGAGTGAAAGACATCGAATCTCAGTTGTTCGGAATGCAAGACTCCCATTGTTAGAGTAAGGGGTGTAAACTCAAAGTGAATCAAACCTGATCCAAGCTGTGTGCCATCCAGAGTAGTAATTTTAAAACATTGTTTTTTCTGGAGAAGGGGAAAGCCTAAGTGGATCATGAAGCGGTGATCGAGGAAATTCCTAGCAGCTCTTGAATCAACAAACAGTAATAGGTACCAGGCAGGCCTGGCTTTTGCCTAAGGCAGACAAGCAGCCACCTTAGGGCGCCCCAGCAGGGGGCGCAAAGTTAGAGCTGCAAATAACCATCAATATTTAGGCTTTTTTTTTTTTTTAAAGGCAACATTTTGTTTTTAGTTGCTGCAGAGCGGCAGAGTGCAAACTGCAGAGCGATAGGAGGCACGTCACTCTAAGTCTTTAGGAAGTTACTTAGACTGAGTAGTAAGCAGCACTCTGCAGCAGTTAGATTCAGTGCAGTTAAAGGACCTGTTGAACTCACAGATAGAAGCCACGCCCACATCATGTGACCTCAGTTGGTTCTTAGCTGGACTACATCTAGCTGCTACCAGGTAATAAATGTGCTTAAGTTAGCATTAGCAGTGTGTGACTGCGACTGTGTGACACAGAACAGAAGGCAGGCAGGAGACAGGCAGCTATGGCTTGATAATGAGGAAGGATCATGATGAGGGATGGGAGCTGTGGGTGCAGAGAGAGGGGTTAATATTAAGAGGGTGAAGGCAGAGGGGGGTATGTGTGAGGCACTGAGGCAATGGGGAGTGAAATTTTGCATAAGTGCTGTCTGATAACAACTGGACAGCTGTCTGAATTATCTTGCTGATTATAGTAATTCATGTTTCAAGAAAGAAGGTACAAATGTGAGCTAGAAACATGTGGGAAAAAAATGCTGTTTTTTTTTTGGGCATGATGTATACAATTACCCAATTTTTAATGTGCCATTTATACACAATGCACTTGAGCTAACAAGGCTTTTGAATTTTATACTGTTATGTAATATAAGCTAAGTGGTGCCTGATTCAGTGTTAGCGTGCAGGCATAGACATTAAGGAATCACATAATTAATGTTTTTAGGATCCAGCAGATATATTTATCTGCTGTTTAATGGATCTTATTTTAAAAAAAATCCTCTTTTATGGGGCCAGTCATAATAGGGAATACAATTTAAAGCATATCTACATGTCACATGTCACAAGATAACATTCCTCAAAAAATATTTAGTATGCAATGATTTTACTACAGTTGTGCATCATAGTAAATTACATTGATAATAGATTACCTTAGTAGAAATATTTTCTTACACTAGGCATAATGCCTTTAGAAATGTTCTAGGGAAAATTATTGTAGCATAAAACAGTTTGAATATTTTGTAATAAGAAATCTGGATATTTGTATACAATCTAGCTATATCAAAACAACAATTTTACTCTGATAAGAAAATTATGACATATTGATTTCTTGGCCCTAAGTAACAGTTGTCCATTTATAGAAAATTATTGTAGATTCTTGGAACGGTGTAAAAGCCAGAACGGAACAGACCGGAACAGGCCTTTTATAAAGGAAATTGATTGCAAATACAATGGGATGTGTTAGAGACTCTTGAGAACAATTTTAGGAACAATAATCTTTGTGATGTAATATTTAAATAACCCTTTAACCAGCAAAATAGTTTCTGGAACCAAACATAACAGCCCGGAACAGCACCTTCCCAGAAAACCAGATACACCAAATACACAAGTCACATGTGACTAAATGTAATAAGTGTAATCAGCCACAAACCATCCACAGAAATCATGTTCAAATGGCTGAGATATACTCATGAAAAGTGACGGAACGGCACCTTCCTAGCAACATATACAGACCAAATTCACCAGTCACACATAACTAGATGTGATAAGTGTAATCAACCACAAACTATCCACAGAAACAATGTTCCAATACCCGTTTTGCCAATACACTTTTTCATGAAAAGTGACAAAACTGCACCTTCCCAGCAAACCAGATACATCAAATTCACCAGTCACACATGTCAAAATATAAAACGTGTAACCAGCCACAAACCATCCACAGAAACCACATTATGATATCTGTTACGGCCTGTAATATGATTTTTCATGAAAAGTGACAGCACAGCACCTATCGAGCAACATAGACAGACAAAATTCACCAGCCCCACATAACTAGATGTGATAAGGGTAATCAATCACAAACTATCCACAGAAACCACGTTCCAATACCCGTTCTGGGGCGCGATTCGATATAGATCGTAGTTTGCGGCGCAAGCGAGGGAACCCCTGCCGCCCGTAGTTTCAGCTCGCAACTCGAGCTATCCAATATACCCCGCTGGCAATTGCTAAAGTGCCGTAAGTCGGATAAACCAGCGATGTCCAGAAATCTGCGTAAGTACAAATTTCTGGAGTCGCCAGTGACTTACGGCACTTTAGAAACTGCCGGCGCCTAAAAAACCTGACTAAAGTATTAAATCTCCCGTACTGTCTAACACGCCTCCCAAACATAGCCCGACACGTATACCCCTCTATCCGCTATCCCCCCTCACTCTCCTAATAATAAAAAATTTATTAACCCCTAATCCGCCGCTCCCGGACCCCTCCGCACCTAATAAAGTTATTAACCCCTAAACCACTGCCACCTACATTAACTACCCCCTAATGTGAGCCCCTTACACCGCCGCCATCTACATTAACTACCCCCTAATGTCAGCTCCTACCCCGCCGCCAGCTACATTAACTACCCCCTAATGTGAGCTCCTACCCCGCCGCCAGCTATATTAACTACCCCCTAATGTGAGCTCCTACCCCGCCGCCAGCTATATTAACTACCCCCTAATGTGAGCTCCTACCCCGCCGCCAGCTATATTAAAATTATTAACCCCTAATCTAATCCCCCTACACTGCCGCCAGCTATATTAAAATTATTAACCCCTAATTTAATCCCCCTACACCGCCGCTAGCTATATTAAATTAATTAACCCCTAATCTAATCCCCCTATACCGCTGCCACCTATATTAAATTAATTAACCCCTAAAATACTAAAATATCCCTACCACTAAACCTAAGTCTAACCCTACAAATAGCCCTGAAAAGGGCTTTTTGCGTGGCATTACCCCAAAGTAAACAGCTCTATTGCCAGCCCTTAAAATGGCTTTTTGCGGGGCTTTGCCCCAAAGTAATCAGCTCTTTTACCAGCCCTTAAAAGGGCTTTTTGCGGGTCATTGTCACAAAGTAATCAGCTCTTTTGCCTATAATCTAAATCCCCCTACACCGCCGCCACCTATAATAAATGTATTACCTCCTAATCTAATCCCCCTACACCGCCGCCACCTATATTAAATAGATTAACCCCTAATCTGACCCCCCTACACCGCCGCCATCTATATTAACTATATAGGATGACATGTAGAAGTGACCTTCTTTATTCAAAAAAGAAAAACAATAGTGATACCCAAGTGAGACTAATTACAAAGTACAATTCACATTGGAACAAACTGAAGCACATTCTCAATAGCGATTGGCACATATTATCTAATGATATGTCACTCCAAGGGTGCATATCGGAGTATCCGCTACTGACAGCCAGGAGAGCTCCTAGTATCAAAGACATGTTGGTTCACAGCGAATTTAAAAAGGAAGAGACCAAAAATTGGTTGACAGTCAGACAGCACAGAGGAGGTAGCGCACCATGTGGACATTGCGTCTATTGCACATACATGAGGAGATCGAACACTTTCAGTACCCAAACAGGAAGCAAGGCATATTATGTGAGGGAAAGAATCACATGTACTTCCAAAAATGTCATATATTTACTGAACTGTCCATGTCCCAAGTTCTATGTAGGCAAGACCACCAGAGAGCTGAAAAGCAGAATACGAGAACATAGAGACGATATTAAAAATGAGGACATGGACAGCCCAGTTGCAAGACATTTTAAGTCTTTTCATAATTCAGATCACAACAAACTGCAAATTATGGGCATTGAGTGCTTAAAACAAAATAAGCGAGGAGGTCATCTTGATAGAATAATTTTGCAGCATGAATCAAGGTGGATTTTTAAATTAAAAACATTAAGCCCAATTGGCCTAAATGAAAAGATAGAGTATGCATGTTTTCTGTAATAATTATGTTTTAACGTAAAAAATCCCTTTAAATGTATGCTGCTAGAAGCGTATAGCAACACACTGTCACACAGATAAGATTCCTTCATATCCACAGCGATATAGGATGTGTAACACGCATATTGGTTTTACTGTGATAAGGGCTACGATGGAGCCCCCTTCAAGAAATTTGAAAATAAAATACGCTTTAAGAATGTAGGTTTGGCAATATACTTCATAAAATTCCAAATATATATCGAAAAGATATATGTCGATATTATAGTAAAGCTTAATACTTATGTGATATAGGAAATGTAATATTTTCACTACTGAGGTTACCTAAGGAGCAAAGATTTATGTTTTCTAGAGGAAAGTCTAGATTAATGCTGTCTGACATGCATAAAAGAATGTTCTTACCAGATTATATATCGAATCAGCTAAGTTCTAACAATTAACAATGTTTTTATAGCTAATTCTCTAATGTGTAACTGCAGGATAATTCTAAGCATACGAAAGCCATGATGTGGTAATTAATAATAATGTATATAGTAATGATCAGTTCCGACACTGTGCAATTTTCAAACCGTAGTGAATAAGAGTTGTTTAAATCAGCTGTCAAGTAAGCAAATGCTGTTCAAGGGGTGGACTTTTGAGCCAATGAGAGTATAAAAGTTGATACACACCCCTCAATCAATACATCTGATGAGGCGCCGACACTCAGCCCTATGTGGGAGGGGAGAAACGCGTCATGATTGAGCATGCACAGGAGGTGAACAGCTGTGAACGAGCCAGCGAAATTTGAGTTTTGAAAAACAACGCTGAAGCGTACATGGCGGTGAGCAAGTGAAGAAGCCGTAAGTAAATCATGAACATTTCAAGTTTATCTGAGGCTGTATAGTCTTGCGGTGGACGGCCTGGTCTGTCCAGCCATAGTACATTGCGCGTTGTAAAACCTAATGATTCTGTTGCCGATGGAGCCAGTCATATGCACAGCATAATAAACACAGCAGGAAGGTGTTACCAGTTTGCATTGATACCTGAAGGAATTACCTTTACCAGAGCGTGTTTTCAACACTAAATGCCTAGACTTTGAACATCCTTTAACAAGCAGGACAATCGCAACTTTTGGGGCCCCATGTAAATTTAAATGGACTATATGGAAGTCAATTTTGACATACAGTTCATATTTTTATGGTCGCATAACATCACAGCTGAAATATAATATTTTGTTACTGTTGCAATTTTGACTTGTCAGCCGGCCGGCTTGTTCTCATGTAATTCATTAGGGTGTAATTGCATGGTTTTAGGAATAGGGTGGAGGGTAGACGACCTGTTTAAACTGTTTGAGTCTCATGATAATAAAGGCTTTTGACAGACCTTTGGTGCAGCCAGTGTCCCGCTTTGATTGACTTAGATATTTGTTCAATCCTCTCTTTATAAGTTGCATTTGTATATTAATTGGGACAGCTAGCACAGTCTTAAAGCAATGGAAAGTTGAGTTATTTGTGCACCACCACACTTTTATATTTTTTGCTTAAGTATTTATATACAGTTGTATTTATACACTGTTTCTAGTAGTGGGTGCACCTCTATCCAATTATCAGTATATGATATAACACACCTCAACAGTGATCAGGAATCTATCTCTCCACCCGTTGATCATTACAGGATTTACATTATGGCTTTCAAAATTACTGATGATAAATGGGAAATGGATATCAGTGAAGCTTTCAAACCAGTCATCAATGTAGATGAAACTAACATAGATGAGAAAAGTAGTGACATATTTACTGCTTTTAAAGAATACAAGAAAAAGGCAATTAAAGAACTAAAAGTAAAATGGGAATTGGTCAGCTTAGAAAATTATGTTAAAGAAGACCTTATCCCAAGAGGCCTTAGAATTAGATTAGACCCGGGAATTAGCCTTAGAGGGGAGGAAGCTAATAATGATTTCATTGAAAAATGGAATAACATTTTAACGAAATGCACATTAGAATTAATGCAGCTCATGATAGATGAAGACAAGATACGCTTAGAGCAGTGTAAAACAGACACGACCATGATGTATGAAAAGGTGAACTTATATGCACAAGATCCAGCCTTCAAGAAACTAAACAGGGATATGCAGAGGGTATTAGAAAAATTACAAAGCGAAATTAAGTTCAGGAAAAGAAGGAAAATGATGAGAGATAAAGATGATTTCAAGATTGGGAAAATTTATTTTTACAAAAATAATAACTTATCACGCCAATCTTCTGATTCAGGCACAGATAATTCAGACGTAGAACTAGACACACAACCACAGAACATTAAAGAAACATTACAAACTAGACTCCCTTTAGGAGGAGGACAAGGAGGGGGGGACGACGGAAGAGGGGAAGATGGTTACACCTACAGGAGACCAAGACAGAGAGGGAGAGGTGGGAGAAACCGACAATATCGATACAACCAGACAGACAGGATGACGACAAGAAATTAAAAGAACGAATAGCTAACTTAAATGAAAATGACACCCCAGTGACAAATGAATTAATGGTTATTAACCTGTCCTCTATTGAATTAAATCTGGCACATATTGAATTACTTAAAAAGGGTCTAACTTTTTGTCCCAGCAATCCTTTAGATAAATTCGAATTTGTTAAAGATCTGAATTTATATGCAAGGAAAATCCTCCTGAAAAAAATGTGGAAACATAAGGGGACTAAAGACCCTAATCTCTCTGAAGCAGACATATTAGCCTTAGAGGATTTAGTTTCTTTGCTGGGAGACCAGGACAATGAACAGGCACAAAAAGAATACCCAATGAAAACTGGTTTTAAACCAAAATCAAAGTTCATGCCTCAATTGTCCCTGTCTCCCAGCATACAAACCTTTGTAAAATCTGTAGAGGCAGATATTAATAAGATAGGTGTCACTGGAGTAGTCAGTGATAATTTGAATAAAAGCGAAAGAAAAGCCCTGCAAGATCTTGTAAAAAGGAAAGATTTGGTGTTTAAGCCATCAGATAAGGGTGGCAATATTGTCATCCTAGATCAAGATGCCTACGTAAAGGAGGCAAATAGACAGCTGTCAGTAAAAGAACAATATGAGAAAGTAACCTATCAAGACTATGACAAGTCATGCAATGAACTAATTTTCCTTTTAAATAAAGCAAGAAGTGAAGGTTTAATTAATATAAAGGAACATCAGTCACTGGTTAACCCCTATCCAATTCTACCAACGTTCTACTGTATACCCAAGGTGCATAAAAACTTGAAATGTCCACCTGGTCGCCCAATTATTTCGGGCATTAGTGGACCCACCGAGGGTATCAGTAGATACGTTGATTACTTCCTGAGACCTTTTCTCGAATCCCTATCGTCCTATATTAGTGACACAAGTGATGTTTTAAAAAAGCTTGACAAAATTACAGTTGATCAAGACTTGCTATTGGTGACTCTCGACGTAGAGTCCCTGTACTCCTCCATCCCTCATCAAGCAGGCTTAAATGCAGCCAGATATTTTTTGGAATTGAGGGGGGATGAGTACAGGGACAATACAGAATGGATTCTATGCCTATTAGAATTTGTTCTAAAGAACAATATATTTTTGTTTGATGGCAAACTATTCAGGCAGTTGAGAGGAACAGCCATGGGTGCAACATGCTCTCCGACTTACGCATGTTTGCACCTAGGCTATTGGGAGACAAAGTATGTATTCCACAAACTTTCAGAGTGGGTCGACAAGCACGTTGTGCTTTGGCTCAGATTCGTGGACGACATCTTAATCCTCTGGAAGGGAGATGAAGGGTCAGTTCACAACTTTGTAAAAATTCTCAACAAAAATGATTTAAATCTGTTCCTCACATATAATATTAGTCCTGACAGCGCCATTTTTCTTGACTTAGAAATCTTTAAGCAAAACAACACACTTCACACAAACATCTATCGCAAAAAAACAGCAACCAATAGTTTATTGGAAGCAAGTAGCCATCACCCAGAGCCCCAGAAAAAAGGTGTCCCCATAGGCCAATTTTTAAGGTTGAAAAGATGTTGCTCTTCACCAAAGGTGTTTGAAGAACAAGCACAAATAATGGCTGACAGATTTTTATCTAGAGGATATTCACGTAATATAGTTAGAAAGGCCTGGGTGAGAGCAAGGATGACATGTAGAAGTGACCTTCTTTATTCAAAAAAGAAAAACAATAGTGATACCCAAGTGAGACTAATTACAAAGTACAATTCACATTGGAACAAACTGAAGCACATTCTCAATAGCCATTGGCACATATTATCTAATGATATGTCACTCCAAGGGTGCATATCGGAGTATCCGCTACTGACAGCCAGGAGAGCTCCTAGTATCAAAGACATGTTGGTTCACAGCGAATTTAAAAAGGAAGAGACCAAAAATTGGTTGACAGTCAGACAGCACAGAGGAGGTAGCCCACCATGTGGACATTGCGTCTATTGCACATACATGAGGAGATCGAACACCTTCAGTACCCAATCAGGAAGCAAGGCATATTATGTGAGGGAAAGAATCACATGTACTTCCAAAAATGTCATATATTTACTGAACTGTCCATGTCCCAAGTTCTATGTAGGCAAGACCACCAGAGAGCTGAAAAGCAGAATACGAGAACATAGAGACGATATTAAAAATGAGGACATGGACAGCCCAGTTGCAAGACATTTTAAGTCTTTTCATAATTCAGATCACAACAAACTGCAAATTATGGGCATTGAGTGCTTAAAACAAAATAAGCGAGGAGGTCATCTTGATAGAATAATTTTGCAGCATGAATCAAGGTGGATTTTTAAATTAAAAACATTAAGCCCAATTGGCCTAAATGAAAAGATAGAGTATGCATGTTTTCTGTGATAATTATGTTTTAACATAAAAAATCCCTTTAAATGTATGCTGCTAGAAGCGTATAGCAACACACTGTCACACAGATAAGATTCCTTCATATCCACAGCGATAAAGGATATGTAACACGCATATTGGTTTTATTGTGATAAGGGCTACGATGGAGCCCCCTTCAAGAAATTTGAAAATAAAATACGCTTTAAGAATGTAGGTTTGGCAATATACTTCATAAAATTCCAAATATATATCGAAAAGATATATGTCGATATTATAGTAAAGCTTAATACTTATGTGATATAGGAAATGTAATATTTTCACTACTGAGGTTACCTAAGGAGCAAAGATTTATGTTTTCTAGAGGAAAGTCTAGATTAATGCTGTCTGACATGCATAAAAGAATGTTCTTACCAGATTATATATCAAATCAGCTAAGTTCTAACAATTAACAATGTTTTTATAGCTAATTCTCTAATGTGTAACTGCAGGATAATTCTAAGCATACGAAAGCCATGATGTGGTAATTAATAATAATGTATATAGTAATGATCAGTTCCGACACTGTGCAATTTTCAAACCGTAGTGAATAAGAGTTGTTTAAATCAGCTGTCAAGTAAGCAAATGCTGTTCAAGGGGTGGACTTTTGAGCCAATGAGAGTATAAAAGTTGATACACACCCCTCAATCAATACATCTGATGAGGCCCCGACACTCAGCCCTATGTGGGAGGGGAGAAACGCGTCATGATTGAGCATGCACAGGAGGTGAACAGCTGTGAACGAGCCAGCGAAATTTGAGTTTTGACAAACAACGCTGAAGCGTACATGGCGGTGAGCAAGTGAAGAAGCCGTAAGTAAATCATGAACATTTCAAGTTTATCTGAGGCTGTATAGTCTTGCGGTGGACGGCCTGGTCTGTCCAGCCATAGTACATTGCGCGTTGTAAAACCTAATGATTCTGTTGCCGATGGAGCCAGTCATATGCACAGCATAATAAACACAGCAGGAAGGTGTTACCAGTTTGCATTGATACCTGAAGGAATTACCTTTACCAGAGCGTGTTTTCAACACTAAGTGCCTGGACTTTGAACATCCTTTAACAAGCAGGACAATCGCAACTTTTGGGGCCCCATGTAAATTTAAATGGACTATATGGAAGTCAATTTTGACATACAGTTCATATTTTTATGGTCGCATAACATCACAGCTGAAATATAATATTTTGTTACTGTTGCAATTTTGACTTGTCAGCCGGCCGGCTTGTTCTCATGTAATTCATTAGGGTGTAATTGCATGGTTTTAGGAATAGGGTGGAGGGTAGACGACCTGTTTAAACTGTTTGAGTCTCATGATAATAAAGGCTTTTGACAGACCTTTGGTGCAGCCAGTGTCCCGCTTTGATTGACTTAGATATTTGTTCAATGCATTTGTAATTATATTATATATATTAACTATATTAACCCTAATTATATTAGGGTTAATATAGTTAATATCGTTATTATATTATATATATATTAAGTATAATAACCCTATCTAACTCTAACACCCCTAACCAAATTCTTATTAAAATAAATCTAATTAATATTAATATTATTAATTAAAATATTCCTATTTAAATCTAAATACTTACCTATAAAATAAACCCTAAGATAGCTACAATATAATTAATAATTACATTGTAGCTATTTTAGGGTTTATATTTATTTTACAGGTAACTTGGTATTTATTTTAACTAGGTACAATAGCTATTAAATAGTTAATAACTATTTAATAGCTACCTAGTTAAAATAATTACCAATTTACCTGTAAAATAAATCCTAACCTAATTTACAAATACACCTACACTATCAATAAATTAATTAAATAAACTACAAATATCTAAACTAAAATACAAATAAATACACTAAACTAAATTACAAAAAACCAAACACTAAATTACAAAAAATAAAAAAAGATTACAAGAATTTTAAGCTAATTACACCTATTCTAAGCCCCCTAATAAGATAAAAAAGACCCCCAAAATAAAAAACATTTCCTACCCTATTCTAAATTACAAAAGTTAACAGATCTATTACCAGCCCTTAAAAGGGCCTTTTGCGGGGCATGCCCCAAAGTAATCAGCTCTTTTGCCTGTAAAAAAAAACACAATACCACCCCCCAACATTACAACCCACCACCCACATACCCCTACTCTAAACCCACCCAAACCCCCCTTAAAAAACCTAACACTAAGCCCCAGAAGATCTCTACCTTGAGTCGTCTTCACCCAGCCGGGCCAAACTCTTCATCCAATCCGGGCGATGTCTTCATCCAAGCGGCAAAGAAGAAGTCTTCCATCCGGTAATGTCTTCATCCCAGCGGCAAAGAAGAAGTCTTCCATTCCAGCGATGTCTTCATCCAAGCGGCAAAGAAGAGGTCCTCCATCGGGGCGAAGTTTTCCTCCAAGCGGCATCTTCAATCTTCTTTGTTCGGACCTCTGACGCGGAACATCCAGCTGGCCAGACGACTGAAAGACGAATGAAGTTTCCTTTAAATGACGTCATCCAAGATGGTGTCCGTCGAATTCCGATTGGCTGATAGGATTCTATCAGCCAATTGGAATTAAGGTAAGAAAATCTGATTGGCTGATTCAATCAGCCAATCAGATTCAAGTTCAATCCGATTGGCTGATCCAATCAGCCAATCAGATTGAGCTCGCATTCTATATGTTTCTGGGAAGGTGCCGTTCCACCACTTTTCATGAAAAAATGTATTACAGGCTGTAACAGATATCATTATGTGGTTTCTGTGGAATTTTTGTGGCTGATTACACTCATTACATTTAGTCATGTGTGACTGGTAAATTTGATATATCTGGTTTGTGGGGAAAGTGCTGTTCCATCACTTTTCATGAAAAAGCGTATTACAGGCGTATTACAGGCCGGAACAGGTAATGGAACGTGGTTTCTGTTGATGGTTTGTGGTTGATTACACTTAACATCTAGTTATGTGTGACTGGTGAATTTGGTCTGTATATGTTGCTCAGACATTGGAATGTGGTTTCTGTGGATGGTTTGTGGCTGATTACACTTATTACATTTAGTCACATGTGACTTGTGAATTTGTGGTGTATCTGGTTTTCTGGGAAGGTGCTGTTCCGGGCTGTTATGTTTGGTTCCAGATACTATTTGGTAGTTAAAGGGTTAATTAAATATTACATCACAAAGATTATTGTTCCTAAAACTGTTCTCAATAGTCTATAACACATCCCATTGTATTTTCAATCAATATTCTTTATAAAAGGCCTGTTCCGTTCAATGTTGATGGTGAACAGATCAAAACACTGACAGAATCCATGGATGGCAGGCTTTTGAGTGTCCTTGCAAAGAAAGGTGGCTATATTGGTCACTGATTTGTTTTTGTTTTGTTTTTGAATGTCAGAAATGTATATTTGTGAATATTGAGATGTTATATTGGTTTCACTAGTAAAAATAAATAATTGAAATGGGTATATACAGGGAGTGCAGAATTATTAGGCAAATGAGTATTTTGACCACATCATCCTCTTTATGCATGTTGTCTTACTCCAAGCTGTATAGGCTCGAAAGCCTACTACCAATTAACCATATTAGGTGATGTGCATCTCTGTAATGAGAAGGGGTGTGGTCTAATGACATCAACACCCTATATCAGGTGTGCATAATTATTAGGCAACTTCCTTTCCTTTGGCAAAATGGGTCAAAAGAAGGACTTGACAGGCTCAGAAAAGTCAAAAATAGTGAGATATCTTGCAGAGGGATGCAGCACTCTTAAAATTGCAAAGCTTCTGAAGCGTGATCATCGAACAATCAAGCGTTTCATTCAAAATAGTCAACAGGGTCGCAAGAAGCGTGTGGAAAAACCAAGGCGCAAAATAACTGCCCATGAACTGAGAAAAGTCAAGCGTGCAGCTGCCAAGATGCCACTTGCCACCAGTTTGGCCATATTTCAGAGCTGCAACATCACTGGAGTGCCCAAAAGCACAAGGTGTGCAATACTCAGAGACATGGCCAAGGTAAGAAAGGCTGAAAGACGACCACCACTGAACAAGACACACAAGCTGAAACGTCAAGACTGGGCCAAGAAATATCTCAAGACTGATTTTTCTAAGGTTTTATGGACTGATGAAATGAGAGTGAGTCTTGATGGGCCAGATGGATGGGCCCGTGGCTGGATTGGTAAAGGGCAGAGAGCTCCAGTCCGACTCAGACGCCAGCAAGGTGGAGGTGGAGTACTGGTTTGGGCTGGTATCATCAAAGATGAGCTTGTGGGGCCTTTTCGGGTTGAGGATGGAGTCAAGCTCAACTCCCAGTCCTACTGCCAGTTTCTGGAAGACACCTTCTTCAAGCAGTGGTACAGGAAGAAGTCTGCATCCTTCAAGAAAAACATGATTTTCATGCAGGACAATGCTCCATCACACGCGTCCAAGTACTCCACAGCGTGGCTGGCAAGAAAGGGTATAAAAGAAGAAAATCTAATGACATGGCCTCCTTGTTCACCTGCTCTGAACCCCATTGAGAACCTGTGGTCCATCATCAAATGTGAGATTTACAAGGAGGGAAAACAGTACACCTCTCTGAACAGTGTCTGGGAGGCTGTGGTTGCTGCTGCACGCAATATTGATGGTGAACAGATCAAAACACTGACAGAATCCATGGATGGCAGGCTTTTGAGTGTCCTTGCAAAGAAAGGTGGCTATATTGGTCACTGATTTGTTTTTGTTTTGTTTTTGAATGTCAGAAATGTATATTTGTGAATGTAGAGATGTTATATTGGTTTCACTGGTAAAAATAAATAATTGAAAAGGGAATATATTTGTTTTTTGTTAAGTTGCCTAATAATTATGCACAGTAATAGTCACCTGCACACACAGATATCCCCCTAAAATAGCTAAAACTAAAAACAAACTAAAAACTACTTCCAAAAATATTCAGCTTTGATATTAATGAGTTTTTTGGGTTCATTGAGAACATGGTTGTTGTTCAATAATAAAATTAATCCTCAAAAATACAACTTGCCTAATAATTCTGCACTCCCTGTATTTGTTTTTTGTTAAGTTGCCTAATAATTATGCACAGTAATAGTCACCAGCACACACAGATATCCCCCTAAAATAGCTATAACTAAAAACAAACTAAAAACTACTTCCAAAACTATTCAGCTTTGATATTAATGAGTTTTTTGGGTTCATTGAGAACATGGTTGTTGTTCAATAATAAAATTAATCCTCAAAAATACAACTTGCCTAATAATTCTGCACTCCCTGTATAGAAATATCGTCTGTGTGGCCAAAAATCCTAGCACCGGCCCTGGTACCAGGATCCGAGTAGTGTGAGGAGAATTGGTAGTGGACATGCTTAGAGGGTCTCCTCTCTTATCCTCTAAGTGCTGGCTTTTTCCTGCAGTACGGTTCTTGAGCTGATGAGTGTTAGAGCCACAATAAAAACACAAGCGTAATCTTCTTCTTTGTCTTTCAGAATTAGAGGACTTAAGGGTGGAGAGATCCATAGGCTCCTCTTCTTGAGCAGTAGTAGGAGATGCTGAAGGGGAAGAAGAGGGTCTAGAAGCCAGTCGACTAGAAAAGGTTCTGTGAGTTCACTTGCTTTCAGCTTGTCGCTCTTGGTAACGGGAGTCTAGACTAATACAGAGTGTGATAAAGTCATGAAGGGAGGAAGGGATATCACGATAAGCGAGATCATCCTTGATGTGATCATATAGGCCTCTTTAGAAAGCTGCCTTGAGAGCACTGCCATCCCAACTCACACACACACACACACTAAAAAGCTTACACTTATACATGCAGATACACACACACTACATAGCATACACTTATACATGCAGATACACACACACACTACATAGCATATACTTATACATGCAGATACACACACACTACATAGCATATACTTATACATGCAGATACACACACACTACATAGCTTACACTTATACATGCCGATACACACACACTACATAGCATGCACTTATACATGCAGATACACACACACACTACATAGCATACACTTATACATGCAGATATACTCACACTCCATAGCATACACTTATACATTCAGATACACACACACTACATAGCATACACTTATACATGCAGATACACACACACTACATAGCATACACTTATACATGCAGATACACACACTACATAGCATACACTTATACATGCAGATACACACACACACTCCATAGCATACACTTATACATTCAGATACACACACACTACATAGCATACACTTATACATGCAGATACACACACACTACATAGCATACACTTACACATGCAGATACACACACACTACATAGCATACACCTATACAGGCAGATACACACACACTACATAGTATACACTTATACATGCAGATACACACACACTACATAGCATACACTTATACATGCAGATACACAGACACTACACAGTATACACTTATACATGCAGATATACACACACACTACACAGCATACACTTATACATTCAGATACACACACACTACATAGCATACACTTATACATGCAGATACACACACACTACACAGCATACACTTATACATTCAGATACACACACACTACATAGCATACACTTATACATGCAGATACACAGACACTACATAGTATACACTTATACATGCAGATACACACACACACTACATAGCATACACTTATACAGGCAGATACACACACACTACATAGCATACACTTATACATGCAGATACACACACACTACATAGCATACACTTATACATGCAGATACACACACACTACATAGCATACACTTACACATGCAGATACACACACACTACACAGCATACACTTATACATTCAGATACACACACACTACATAACATAGACTTATACATGCAGATACACACACTACATACTATACACTTATACATGCAGATACACACACACTACATAGCATACACTTACACATGCAGATACACATACACTACATAGCATACACTTATACATGCAGATACACACACACTACATAGCATACACTTATACATGCAGATACACACACTAAAAAGCTTACACTTATACATGCAGATACACACACACTACACAGCATACACTTATACATTCAGATACACACACATTACATAGCATACACTTATACATGCAGATACACACACACTACATAGCATACACTTATACATGCAGATACACACACACACTTATACATACAGATACACACACTCACTACACAGCATACACTTATACATTCAGATACACACACACTACATAGCATACACTTATACATGCAGATACACTCACACTACATAGCATACACTTATACATGCAGATACACACACACTACACAGCATACACTTATACATTCAGATACACACACACTACATAGCATACACTTATACATGCAGATACACACACACTACATAGCATACACTTATATATGCAGATACACACACACTACACAGCATACACTTACACATGCAGATACACACACACTACACAGCATACACTTATACATGCAGATACACACACACTACACAGCATACACTTATACATGCAGATACACACACACTATATAGCATACACTTATACATTCAGATACGCACACACTACATATCATACACTTATACAGGCAAATGCACACACACTACACATCATACACTTATACATTCAGATACAAACACACTAAATAGCTTACACTTATACATGCAGATACGCACACACACACTACATAGCATACACTTATACATGCAGATACACACACACACTTTTACAAACAGATACACACACACTACATAGCATACACTTATACATGCAGATACACACACTAAAAAGCTTACACTTATACATGCAGATACACACACACACTACACAGCTTGCACATATGCATGCAGATACACACACACTACACAGCATACACTTACACATGCAAATATACACACACACTAAAAAGCTTACACTTATACATGCAGATACACACACACTACACAGCATACACTTACACAATCAGATACATACACACACTAAAAAGCTTACACTTATACATGCAGATACACACATTACACAGCTTACACGTATGCATGCAGATACACACACACTACACAGCATACACTTACACATGCAAATATACACACACACTAAAAAGCTTACACTTATACATGCAGATACACACACACTACACAGCATACACTTACACAATCAGATACATACACACACTAAAAAGCTTACACTTATACATGCAGATACACACATTACACAGCTTACACGTATGCATGCAGATACACACACACTACACAGCATACACTTACACATGCAGATACACACACACACTAAAAACTTACACTTATACATGCAGATACACACACACTACACAGCATACACTTACATATGCAGATACACACACACTAAAAAGCTTACACTTATACATGCAGATACACACACACTACAGAGCTTACACGTATGCATGCAGATACACACACACTACACAGCATACACTTATACATACAATTACATACAGAAACTACACTACACAGCATACACTTGCATATGCAGATACACACACACTAAAAAGCTTACACTTACACATGCAGATATACACACACACTAAAAAGCTTACACTTATACATGCAGATACACACACACTACACAGCATACACTTACACATGCAGATACACACACACACTAAAAAGCTTACACTTATACATGCAGATACACACACACTACACAGCTTGCACATATGCATGCAGATACACACACACTACACAGCATACACTTACACATGCAGATATACACACACACTAAAAAGCTTACACTTATACATGCAGATACACACACTACACAGCTTACACGTATGCATGCTGATACACACACACTACACAGCATACACTTACACATGCAGATACACACACACACACACACTAAAAACTTACACTTATACATGCAGATACACACACACTACACAGCATACACTTACATATGCAGATACACACACACTAAAAAGCTTACACTTATACATGCAGATACACACACACTACAGAGCTTACACTTATACATGCAGATACACACACATACACTACATAGCTTACACTTATACATGCAGACAGACACTACATAGCTTATACTTATTTCATGCAGATATGCACACACTACACAGCATATATTTACGCATGCAGATACACACACACTACATAGTTTACACTTACACATGCAGATATACACACACACACTGTATAGCATACACTTATACATGCAGATACATACACACTTATACATACAGATGCACACACACTACATAGCATACACTTATACATGCAGATACACACACACACTTATACAGGGAGTGCAGAATTATTAGGCAAATGAGTATTTTGACCACATATCCTCTTTATGCATGTTGTCTTACTCCAAGCTGTATAGGCTTGAAAGCCTACTACCAATTAAGCATATTAGGTGATGTGCATCTCTGTAATGAGAAGGGGTGTGGTCTAATGACATCAACACCCTATATCAGGTGTGCATAATTATTAGGCAACTTCCTTTCCTTTGGCAAAATGGGTCAAAAGAAGGACTTGACAGGCTCAGAAAAGTCAAAAATTGTGAGATATCTTGCAGAGGGATGCAGCACTCTTAAAATTGCAAAGCTTCTGAAGCGTGATCATCGAACAATCAAGCGTTTCATTCAAAATAGTCAACAGGGTCGCAAGAAGCATGTGGCAAAACCAAGGCGCAAAATAACTGCCCATGAACTGAGAAAAGTCAAGCGTGCAGCTGCCAAGATGCCACTTGCCACCAGTTTGGCCATATTACAGAGCTGCAACATCACTGGAGTGCCCAAAAATACAAGGTGTGCAATACTCAGAGACATGGCCAAGGTAAGAAAGGCTGAAAGACGACCACCACTGAACAAGACACACAAGCTGAAACGTCAAGACTGGGCCAAGAAATATCTCAAGACTGATTTTTCTAAGGTTTTATGGACTGATGAAATGAGAGTGAGTCTTGATGGGCCAGATGGATGGGCCCGTGGCTGGATTGGTAAAGGGCAGAGAGCTCCAGTCCGACTCAGACGCCAGCAAGGTGGAGGTGGAGTACTGGTTTGGGCTGGTATCATCAAAGATGAGCTTGTGGGGCCTTTTCGGGTTGAGGATGGAGTCAAGCTCAACTCCTAGTCCTACTGCCAGTTTCTGGAAGACACCTTCTTCAAGCAGTGGTACAGGAAGAAGTCTGCATCCTTCAAGAAAAACATGATTTTCATGCAGGACAATGCTCCATCACACGCGTCCAAGTACTCCACAGCGTGGCTGGCAAGAAAGGGTATAAAAGAAGAAAATCTAATGACATGGCCTCCTTGTTCACCTGATCTGAACCCCATTGAGAACCTGTGGTCCATCATCAAATGTGAGATTTACAAGGAGGGAAAACAGTACACCTCTCTGAACAGTGTCTGGGAGGCTGTGGTTGCTGCTGCACGCAATGTTGATGGTGAACAGATCAAAACACTGACAGAATCCATGGATGGCAGGCTTTTGAGTGTCCTTGCAAAGAAAGGTGGCTATATTGGTCACTGATTTGTTTTTGTTTTGTTTTTGAATGTCAGAAATGTATATTTGTGAATGTTGAGATGTTATATTGGTTTCACTGGTAAAAATAAATAATTGAAATGGGTATATATTTGTTTTTTTTAAGTTGCCTAATAATTATGCACAGTAATAGTCACCTGCACACACAGATATCCCCCTAAAATAGCTAAAACTAAAAACAAACTAAAAACTACTTCCAAAAATATTCAGCTTTGGTATTAATGAGTTTTTTGGGTTCATTGAGAACATGGTTGTTGTTCAATAATAAAATTAATCCTCAAAAATACAACTTGCCTAATAATTCTGCACTCCCTGTACATACAGATACACACACACTACATAGCATACACTTATACATGCAGATACACACACACACAATACATCATATATGTGTATCTTTAATTCATAGTATGCTATCCTGTGGTTGGCAAGCACATTAGCTGGCAGTCTGAGGCTGCCACTGTTTGTTACCCTGGTGTTAGCACTGCTAATCATATAAAAGTGAAGGCATGCTAGTATTATCACCAGGGGTTAGACGTCATCACTACCAGAGGTTAGAGGTCACCATTACCTGAGGTCAGACGGTAAACAGTCTTCTTACTCCTGCTTAACCCACACACCATTCGTTTTCCACAGGGAATCTAACAGGTATCTAACCCTGGGAGAGAATATCCAGCTGCTTCTGAGTATGGGCCCAATAGAATAAAAAAAATAAAAAAAGTTTTTTAAATGCATGGGGCAACGCAGCACAGATGGCAAGCTTCCCGAGACAGCTCCCTAAAATCGGGTGTCAGGGTGCCAGGAATCAGACTGAGACGAGAAGTGCAAAAATAATCACAACTTTATTAATAACAAAAAGTAAAAAAAATTCCACAAGTCAAATAACAAGCCAGGAGTCAAAGCCAGAGCTGGTAGTCAGACGAGTAGATTCAGGAGCCAAAGCGAGTAGTCAGACGAGCCGGAATCAGGAACAAGGAGAACAGCAGAGTCAGGAACAACCCAGGGAACAGGAACCAGGAGGGACGTCAGACAGCCAGGTAATACACAGGAACTGGAACTCACAAATAGGTCTGAGAAAACGCAAGGGCAAAGCATACTGAACAGAGGCCCTTTAAATAGTAAGTGATGACATCACAATTCTAAGACTGCAACCTGTCTCACACGGATGATGTACACCAGTCTGACCATAAGAGGGCATGCAGGAAATGAGCAGCATCACACACTCTGCACCAGACTCAGCAAGAGAGGTGAGTAAAATGGCTGCCAGCAGCACATGGCAAACAAAGCGGGGAAAAAAACCCTGACAGTGACCCCCCTCAACGACCCCTCCCACGCGGGAGGACAAAAGGCTTATTGGGGAAACGAGCATGGAAGGCATGGAGGTGGGCGAGAGCATGAACATCAGAGGAGGGAACCAATGAACGCTCCTCTGGACTGTAGCCCCTCCAGTGAACCAAATACTGTACGTGGCCCCTGGACATACAAGAGTCAATAATGCTGCTGACCTCATATTCTTCATGGTTGTCAACAGAGATAGGATGGGGACGAGGCAACGCAATGATAAACCATTTACAAACCAATGGTTTCAAGAGGGAGACATGAAAAACATTGGAGATGTGCATTGCTGAAGGAAGGTCAAGAGCGTAGGCTACAGGATTGACCCATCGGAGTATTCGAAAAGGACCCACATAACGGGAGCCAGTTTATTGGAAGACACACAAAGGTTCAAGTTGTGGGAGGACAGCCAAACCCTCTCACCAACCTGGTAGGAAGGCACGGGTAGACGCCTACGATCAGCCTGGAACTTTTAGCGCTGCATAGAACAATGAAGGCAATCCTGAATCTGCACCCACATGGAACAGAGTTGCTGGAGATGCTCCTCCAAAGCCGGAATACCTTGAGACATGAAAGAATCTGGCAACAAGGATGGTTGAAACCCATAATTCGCCATGAACGGGGATAACTGGGAGGAAGCATTAATAGCACTATTACGAGCAAACTCTTCCCAAGGTAACAGTTCAGACCAATTATTGTGGTGATCTGAGACATAGCAACGGAGGAACTGTTCCAGAGCTTGATTATACTGTTCCGCAGCCCCATTGGATTGAGGGTGATATGCCGAGGAGAAGGAAAACTGGATCCCCATTTGAGCACAAAAGGAACGTCAAAATCTGGAGACAAACTGGCTACCCCGGTCCGACACTATCTCCTTGGGTAACCCATGTAAACGGAAGACCTCCTGGGCTAAAATTGAAGTAAGCTCCTGAGCGGTAGGCAGCGTCTTCAAGGGAATGCAATGTGAAATTTTAGAAGAACAGTCAACCACCATACGATTAACAGTATTGCCACTGGAAACAGGGAGCTTGACAATGAAGTCCATGGAAAGATGTGTTCAAGGATGCTCACCATTAGCAATAGGTTGAAGAAGACCCACAGGAAGACGTCGAGGAGTCTTATTCTGTGCACAAACTGAGCAGGAGGCAACATACTCAGCAACATCAGAACGATGACCTGGCCACCAGAATTGTTGAGTGACAGACTAAAACATTTGTTCTTGCCTGGGTGACCTGCAGCTTTAGGATAGTGGTAAGTGTGCAAAAGTTTAGTTTGAAGATTCTCAGGAACAAAGCCCTTACCACTAGGTTTCTCAGGAGGTGCAATGGTTTTTGCAGCCAGGATCTCCTCCCCCAAGGGAGAAATCATCGTGAGAGGGCATCAGCCCTAACATTCTTACTACCAGGCAGGTAGGAGACCACATAATTAAACCAAAACAAAAATAGTGCCCATCTGGCCTGTCGGGGCGACAAACATTTTGCTTCGGATAGATAAGTTAAATTCTTGTGGCCAGTAAGAATGAGCACTGGTACGCTAGTACCCTCGAGAAGATGCCTCCATTCCTTGAGTACCAAAATTATGGCCAGTAATTCCCTGTCACCAATTTCATAATTGCACTCCTCTGGAGACAATTTCTTAGAGAAGAAACCACATGGATGCAAGGAACTGTCAGGTGTAGGACGTTGCGACAAGAGGGCACCTACTCCACTCTCAGATGCATCGACCTCAAGAACAAAAGGCAGGACAGGGTTAGGATGAGCCAGAACTGGAGCGGCAGCAAAGGCAGTGTTAAAACTATCATGAGAACAATAGTGTCAAGAGCGCCAGAAGATTGTGGTTAAAAAAGTATTTAATAACTAAAAACCTTTAAAGGTGTGTAGTAAAACCAATGAATGTGTACAATGTACAATATGTTTAGCACCATACATAAAAAACAATAAAATAAATTACAATAAATAATGTTATACTAGTCTAAACAAATAACTAAGTGCACCTTAAGAGCAAGTAAATCTTCTGTAGTTCCAGTAAACGATTAGTAAAGTCACAAATGTAAAGTCACAAATGTAAATTGTCCCAAATATTGAAGTGTTCCATTAGTGATGTATTCCAGTAAGTGGTGGTGATAGCAAGTAGTGATGAAATATCCATAAAATTCTCAAAGGAGTGTGACAAAAAAGGGAAAAAATGTTGTAAAAAACAAAAATAAAAATAGAAAAAATAGGAAAAAATATATATCTGAGTGAAACAATGTGTGTGTGATCCAAAACAATAAGTCCCTCTGTGGGAAAGTGAATCTTCTTAAGTGATGACTTGTATTACCGTACTTGTGACCTGTAAAAAATAAATATTTTAGGTTCGGGACTAGTGATGTCCCGAACCTAAAATTTTGCGTGCGAACCGGGCGAACCACCATAGACTTCAATAGGCAGGCGAATTTTAAAACCCACAGGGACTCTTTCTGGCCACAATAGTGATGGAAAAGTTGTTTCAAGGGTACTAACACCTGGACTGTGGCATGCCGGAGGGGGATCCATGGCAAAACTCCCATGGAAAATTACATAGTTGATGCAGAGTCTGGTTTTAATCCATAAAGGGCATAAATCACCTAACATTCCTAAATTGTTTGGAATAACGTGCTTTAAAACATCAGGTATGCAGGGCCGGATTTCCCATTAGGCACAGTAGGCATGTGCCTACAGGCGCCTTGCAGTGAGGGGCGCCTGCCTGTCAATAATAAAAAAAAAAAAAAAAAAAAAAAAAAATTTTTTTTTTTTTTTTTTTTTTTTTTTTTATGAGGGCATTTATTTTAGTAAGAATTGTGCTGCCAGGTGCCTACAAAGTCGAGTGTTTCATTGGGAATATGTTACAGCAGTTGAGGGAGCCATGAAGGAGAGAGGGGCAAAGATTAAAACTAAACCCCTCCCATTGAATTTCTAAATTCTAATTTTAAACACATTTGTTGACCCCTGGATTACATATAATCTACAACATTCCATGTTTTCCTTTGAGAGCAACATCATATGATATTTATATTTCAGAACAAAATAAATGTAACATCTGTGTGTGTTTGTACCAAAAATATCAGAGTTTACAAGATTTTTTTCCCTACATTTTATATTTTCTTCCACTGGCTGCACAGGTTGTTGATGGTGATGAGCTTGCATGCTGCTAGTTTTAATATTGCTATTGTTTACACAAAACTGTGTTTGACTCCAACAAAATGTTAAGCACATAGTCAAAGTCATCTCCAGAAAAGCAATACACTAATGGCTTGTCAATAAACATGTCCTATGAGCCCATCTGGGTCTGCACAGATGTGTATTGCTGTCTCAGAACTGACATTGACTATGTGTTTAACTCTTTTGCAAGAGGCTAACACACTTCTCTGCAAGCACTAGTGCAATAATAAAATGCCCAGCAAACTGTCACATTTGATGTCCCTTTAAATAGGGTTTTCTTTAGAATATTTTGCATTAAAAGTTTAACATGATTTGTTTTTGTTATACATAATAGAAATTGTATGGCCATTTGAGTCAAGTGAATATTGATTTTTGGTGTAGCTTCCATTACAACAAATATTGCAATTGGTGTGTGTATTTGTGTATCTCCATAAAAGGGAAAATGTAATTTTACATCTAATATTTATTTTTAGTTGTCCTAAATAATAATAAAAAAAAGTCCTCATTTTTTCCACTTTTTTCTAGGGGGGGTGGGGGGGTGGGGGGGGCACTTCAGGTTTTTGTGCCTACAGGCACCTGAGATGTAAATCCGGCCCTGCAGGTATGTACACTACTGTTACACCAGATATGAGTTGCACTGGGGTGACACTGTGCCCTTACAGACAGGCACTGAAACGCACACGTGTGAAGGAAACTGACTGCTATTATTTAACACAGTCAAAAAAGTATTGTTTTTTTTAAATCTACACTACTGTTACACCAGATATGAGTTGCACTGGGGTGACACTGTGCCCTGGCAGGCAGGCACTGAAATGCACACGTGTGAAGGAAACTGACTGCTATTATTTAACACAGTCAAAAAAGTGTTGTTTTTTTTAAAATCTACACTACTGTTACACCAGATATGAGTGGTGGCACTGGGCAAGTGGGCACAGTATACGCTGTGAGCCTGACACACACGCTGGCAGGCAGGCAGGCAACTGCAATTAGATTACACAGAAAAAAAAAAAAAAAAGCAGACTGATGTTCTAGCCCTAAAAAGGGCTTTTTGGGGTGCTGTCCTTACAGCAGAGATCAGATGAGTCCTTCAGGACTGTAGTGGACACTGAATATACTAGCCTAGCTATCAATTTCCCTATTAAATCATCAGCAGCTACACTGTCCCTCCTCTCACTAAGAATGCAGCTTCCAAATAAATCTAAAATGGATGTTGTCTAGGAGGTAGGAGGGTCTGGGAGGGAGGGTCTGCTGCTAATTGGCTGGAATGTGTCTTCTGACTGTGAGGTACAGGGTCAAAGTATTACTCAATGATGACGAATAGGGGGCGGATCCAACATCGCATATGTTCGCCTGCCGCGGCGAACATGAATAAGCTATGTTCGGCGGGAACTATTCGCCGGCGAACTATTCGCGACATCACTACATATAACACAATGGTGCAATATAGCTAAAATCAATATGATGCAAATAGAATAAGGCTTACCAAATTGTCAACGCGTTTTGGCCCTTAGTATTGGGCCTTTCTCACTTGTGGTAGCTATTAACACTCCTAAAATTAACCAGGGGTCAGGCCTCTGTTTAATTTAAAAAATGTCCCCCAATCGCCCCCAAAATGAAGTTTAGTGTTGTTGTTTTTTTAAATAAAAATAAAAGAGCATTTTTATTGTTTTTTTTAAAAGCAGTTTTAATGGCTTACATTTTTCGGATATGGGTTGTTAGGAAAAAAACGGTACTGAAAAGTGCCTTTACATTGTGGTCTATAGCGACAGTGTTAATACTCAAAATATGTACAGTATGTGTCTACTTTTATATATATATGTGTGTTAATATGTGTATATACACTTATAAACACAAATATATATGTGTATATTCATATACATATTTATTTACACTTTGCTGCCCATTGCTGCATGACTTACCCCCTTTCCTGCGCTAAGTTCTGTGCCGTGTATAACAGCATCAGAACAAGACTCCCGTTGGAGCCTATGGAAGCACGCTCTCGTGAGCGCAAAGCTTCCATGCAATACAAATGCGAGGTCATGTTCACATTGCGCCTTATTTATAATACCAGTGCACAATTGAGTGCGCTGGTATTACAAGTGGAGCACAAATATCACGCTCACGTAAGCGCAATTTTGCCCTCTACCTGTAATCTGGCCCAATGTCTAAATGCAAAAAAAAAGTTTATGTCATGCAGAGCTATATTGCTCTAGGCTTGTCTCTCATTTAACATACAGAAATGCACGGAATGCCCCTTAGAGAAGTATATCAAAATCTGCCTTTCTTTCATATAGGTGGGATATACATTCCTACCAGGAAGAGGCAAAGTTTCCCAAACCTCACAGCCTATAAATACCCCTCCCACCTCACACATATACCTTAGTTTAAACTTTGCCTCTTTGGGAGATGGTTGAAGCATGATGATGTCTTGATGTCTTCAGTGAAAGGTGCTTAAGAGCATATTGAAGCTCGATTCCCCTCAGAGTACAGTGCTTGTCAGAGGGAAGTGAATTGAGTATTGCCTCATGACACCATGTTTTTCACCTCACAGGAAATCTTTCATGGGCTCTCTGTAAATTCGGTCGCAGTGATTCGTCCTCTGCCTCCTTTTACAGATCAACGTTATACTCCTATTTCATTACATCTTCAGTGGGCAAGTGTCTACAAATCAAAAGGACTTTACATTCTTTGGTGGTTGTTAGAGCTTTGAAATTTTATATTGATGCTACTAAAGATTTCAGGAAGACTTCTAGTCTGTTTGTTCCACAAAAGGGTCAGAAATCTTCTGCTATTTCTTTAGTCTCTTGGTTAAAACTTCTGATTCACAAAGCTTATTGGAGGCAGGGCAGTCTCTGCCTAAGAGAGTTACAGCTTATTCTACTAGATCAGTTGTCACATCTTGGGCTTTCAAGAGTGAGGCTTCAGTTGATCAAGTTGGCAAAGCAGCCACTTGGTCTTCTTTGCATACTTTTACCATTTTTATGTTTTTGCCTCTTCAGAAGCAGCTTTTGGTAGAAAGGTTCTTCAGGCAGTTGTCACTATTTGATACTGGTGCCTATATTTTTTTGAGTTTTTTTTTATCTTAATAGACTTTATTTTTCAGATTTAATTTCTCAGCAATAAAAGCTGTTTTTATTTTATTATATCCCATATGTAACAGCTCGTGGAATCTTGCCACCTATAAGAAAGAAAACAAAATTTATGTAAGAATTTGCCTGATAATTTATTTATTTTATGGTGGCGAGAGCCCATGAGGTCCCACCCTTTTGTGGGTTATTTTCCTGATCCTGTATTTTTTGCTTTTTACTCCTTAAACAACTCACCACTTGGCTATACGATAAACTGAGGTATGTGTGAGGTGGGTGGGGTTTTTATAGGCTTTTGAGGTTTGGCAAACTTTGCCCCCTCCTGGTAGGAATGTAAATCCCATCAGTAACAAGCTCGTGGACTCTAGCCACCATGCAATAAATTAATTTATCAGGTAAATTATGTTTTTTAGACTCTCATGAGATCTCGCAGTGCTGGAGGATTATTTTACATCATCTCATCTGAGCAGAGAGTTTTTTTTTATAACATCAGGCCCTAAGTGCCATTGCATTGTTTTTTTATTGTGCATTTGCAGATTATGAAATTCATACTATAAGACATTTGTGCTATTTTGAAGAAAAAAAACAAAACTGTTACCGCTGTAATATGAGAAAGTATTTAACCCACTCCTGCTTTTACTTAGCAGATCTTCCCACTTGATCCATGAATGCTTCACTAATCTGAGCTGTCCCATCTGTGAAGGAAAGCGTGTCGGCATGGTACAATGTTATCTTCAAAATAAACCGCTCCATATTCAAAGGACACCATTGTGCCATTTTCACATTATAGCTCCCAAAGCAGATACATTCCACAGCAGGGCGAGGAAGGTTAAATTTTGTATCCGTCGCTTTGATCATCAAGTAGTCAGATGTAGTAGACGTGAAGATAAAGCTTGTTGGAGCATTAGCAGATCCCGTGGCAGCTGGTATTAGGGCCTGTTTTTCCTGTGGACTAAGAGATTCGGAGGGACCGGATACAGTGGCAACATACGGCTTGACTAGAGGCTTGGAGAGCAAATATTTGTGGGGGAGTAAAAAAAGTATTTACTTATATTTAAGCAGCTACTGCATTTAAAGACTTTATTGAGATAGGCATGATATAAATTATAAGCCCATTTATATACTGTATATGTACTACCCCTATAGTCTGGTTTATATTGTCTAGGAATCTAATTCACTAATCAATACAAGAAATCCTTTCATAGATATTGTGCAGTTAAATTTTAACTTGTTATAAGGAAAGCTCTTATGTTTAATATATATGTATTATATGTTTAATTTTAGTTGTTTTGTATTTAAGGCTGAGACCTGTTGAAGCATTCACAAAGGGTTTTATGTGTTCATTAACTGTGCACACTCATTCTGAATCTGACTAATTGCTATAAATTGTTAAGTATCAGGATAGAATTTTAATGGTCATATTTGTATTAAATAACAGTTGCCAGTAACGCATATCGCATAGTTGGATCATGCTGGTATATTGGCAATGTTATAAATTGGTACCTATAGGGTTAAAACTAAGCAAATATATTTTATTTTATAGTGTGTCAGAGAGCCTGTTTTGTGTATAATTAAGTGGTATATTGCTTGATAAAATCTTGTTTAATGTTTAATAAATCTGTATATATTTATCCTAACTGAATCCTCTTTACTCCACAAATATAATTTGCCGTGTTTAAAAAGATATCACCTGATCAGAACTACAGTAAAATAATACAAATATATGGGAGGTTACTGATGAGACAATAGTAAATTATTTTGTAACCTAGGATATTCTAACATGTTGGTGGTTACTGCTGAGATAGTCATAAATAATATTGTAATCTAAGATATATAGCAAGTGTTTATAAAACAATAGGAGCTGCCATGTTGTAACTTAGGTTACTTTCTCTGCTGTGGCCAATAAGGGACAGTTATAAATAGGTCACTAGAGTGAGCAGCCAATGGTTGTGTGGGATATAACAGTGTTCTACACTTCCATTTCTAAGAGGAACTGAAAAGCACACCAACATTATAATCAAGTTTAAAGAAAGTCTGGTTGAGCTGTCAGCATATCGAGAATCTTGACGGAGATTAGCCATTAGAAGGACATTCGCTTCTGTTTAAAAAACCCTCCCGGTGTAAGTAAAAACATAAATTATGCTTACCTGATAATTTCATTTCCATCGAGGGGAGGAAAGTACACGGCTTCATAAACCTTCTCTCGATCCAACCTCCCCATCCAACTACCGCCCTATTTCCCTACTACCTCTTTCCTCAAAGCTTCTTGAAAAGCTAGTATATGCACGTCTATCCCATTTCCTTACATTAAACTACCTCCTTGACCCACTGCAATCTGGATTTCGCCCCCTTCACTCAACAGAGACAGCCGTTAAGGTTACCAACGACCTACTTACAGCAAAATCAAAAGGCCACTTCTCTCTACTTATCCTCCTTGATCTGTCTGCAGCCTTTGATACTATCGACCACCCTATTTTGCTCCATACCCTCCAATCCTTCGGCATCTGTGACACAGCTGTCTCTTGGTTCTCTTCCTATCTGTCTAGCCGTACCTTTAGTGTAGCATTCTCTGGGGTATCCTCTGCCCTGTTACCTCTTTCTGTTGCGGTACCGCAAGGCTCTGTCCTTGGTCCCCTTCTCTTCTCAATCTACACATCCTCACTAGGTTACTTAATAAAGTCCAACGGGTTTCATTATAATTTGTATGCCGACGATACCCAAATCTAACTCTCTGAACCAGAACTATCTCCTTCCTTGCTAACCCGTGTCACTGTCTCTCATATCTCATCTTGTATGTCCTCTCACTACTTCAAGCTAAATCTCTCCAAAACTTATTTTCTCCCCTTCTTCCAAAATCTCCACCCCCCATGTATCTATAACTGTTGACAACTCCATCATTACCCCAACCTCACATGCCCGATGTCTTGGGAACACACTTGACTCAGACCTTTCTTTCACTCCTCACATTCAGTCATTGGCTAAAGCCTGCCGCTTCCACCTTAAAAACATTGCTAAAATTAGACATTTCCTTACACAAGACACAACAAAGATTTTAATCCACTCTCTTATCCTTTCCCGCCTCGACTACTGCAACTCTATCCTCTCTGGTCTCCCTAGCTGCCGCCTAGCTCCTTTACAATCCATAATGAATGCCTCTGCCAGGCTCATCTTCCTTGCACATCGTTCTTCATCTGCCACACTTCTCTGCCAATCCCTTCACTGGCTTCCTCTTGCCTCCAAGATTAAACACAACATTTTCACTCTGACATACAAAGCCTTCAATTGCATTGCTCCCCCCTACATCTCAGACCTTGTCTCCAGATACTCTCCCTCAGGTCCCCTTTGCTCCGCTCATGATCTCCTACTCTCCTCCCCTCTTGTTACCTCCTCACAGTCCCGTCTACAAGATTTCTCAAGACTGGCTCCCATCTTATGGAATTCTCTGCCTCGCTCCACAAGAATCTCCCCTAGTTTTAAAAGCTTTGAATGCTCCCTGAAGACTCTAATATTCAGGGACGCATACAACCTACACTAACCTTCCTATCTCCACTGCTATCCCCTAAAAACCCAAAGCATGTAAGCCTATGAGCCCAGCTGTTTGTAGTTGACCTTCATAAGAGCCAACTACAATAGTGCAACTCTCGGCAGGACCCTCTACCCATTTGATCCCTGTAATCGTTTTTTATATACCACCCATGTTCATAGCACTGCGGAACCTGTTGGCGCTCTACAAATACCTGATAATAATAATTCATTACTGTTGGGAATTAAGAACCTGGCCACCAGGAGGAGGCAAAGACACCCCAGCCAAAGGCTTAAATACCTCCCCCACTTCCCTCATCCCCCAGTCATTCTTCCAAGGAACAAGGAACAGTAGGAGAAATATCAGGGTATAAACAGTGCCAGAAGATAAATTAAATTTAGCTCCGCCCATCGGAGACACGGGCGGGAGCCGTGGACTCTCCTTGATGGAAATTAAATTATCAGGTAAGCATAATTTATGTTTTCCATCTAAAGGGGAGGAGAGTCCACAGCTTCATTTATTACTGTTGGGAACATATACCCAAGATCTAGAGGACACCCAAAAACAGCTTCGGCAGAAGCAAAAACGTCAAATTTGTAAAACCTTGTAAAAGTGTGTAAGGAGGACAAGGTAGCCGCCTTACAAATATGCTCCATAGAGGCCTCATTCCTCAAGGCCCAAGACGAAGCCACAGCTCTAGTTGAATGAGCCGTGATCCTCTGAGGAGGCTTATGTCCCGCTGTTTCATAGGCCAAGAGAATCAAGCTCCTCAACCAAAAGGACAAAGAAGTATAAGAGGCTTTCTGCCCCTTGCGCTTCCCTGAATACACCACAAAAAGAGATGTAGACTGTCTGAAATCCTTTGTAGCCTGAAGATAGAACTTCAGGGCACGAACCACATCCAGATTATGAAGTAACCTCTCCTTAGAAGAAGGGTTAGGACACAAAGACGGAACCACTATTTCATGATTGATTTTACGGTTAGACACCACCTTGGGAAGAAACCTCAAACCAGTGTGAAACATAGCCTTATCTGCATGAAAAACCAGATAAGGCAGCTCACATTGCAAGGCAGCCAGTTCAGATACTCTGCGTGCCGATGCAATGGCCAACAGGAAGAGAACCTTCAAGGACAGAATCTTAAAGTCAATGGAATGCATAGGCTCAAATGGAACCCTCTGCAAAACCTTAAGGACCAAGTTTAAGCTCCACGGGGGAGCAGACTGTCTAAAGACAGGCCTGATTCTAGACAGGGCCTGAACAAAGGATTGGATGTCAGGGAGCTCAGCGAGTCTCCTGTGCAACAAGACTGACAATGCCGAAATCTGTCCCTTTAAGGAACTAGCGGCAAGTCCCTTCTCCAAGCCCTCCTGGAGACACCAGGACAAGTAAGTCCTCCACACCATATAGTAGATGCGACAAGTGACTGACTTCCTTGCCTGAATTAGAGTATCAATCACACTTTCTTAAAAGCCTCTCTTGGCCAAGACTAGGCGTTTAATTACCACGCAGTCAGCCTCAGAGAATCAAGATTTTGATGTTGAAAGGGACCCTATTCCAGCAGATCCCTGCAACAGGGTAACCTCCACGGTGGAGAGGAAGACATCCCCACCAGATCCGCAAACCACGTCCTCCACGGCCACGACGGAGCAATCAGAATGGCCAAAGCCCGATCCTGTTTGATTTGTGCCACAACACAAGGTAGAAGTGGTAACAGTGGGAAAAATGTAAGCTAGGCTGAACCCCCAAGGCACAGCTAAGGCATCTATTAGCTCTTCCTGGGGATCCCTCAACTTCGACCCATATCGGGGTAGCTTGCAATTGAGTCTGGACACCATGAGATCTATATCCGGCGTTCCCCACCTGAGACAAATCTCCGCAAACACTTCGGGGGGAAGGGACCATTCACCCAGATGAAAGAATTGTCTGCTGAGAAAGTCTGCTTCCCAGTTGTCCACACCTGGAATGTGAATTGCTGAGAACGAGCAGTTGTGGGACTCTGCCCACTCCAAGATCTGAGTCACATCCCTCATAGCTAGGGAGCTCCCCGTACCCCCCTGATAGTTGATGTAAGCCACCGAGGTAATGTTGTCGGTCTGGAATCTGATGAAGCTGAACGACCCCAGAAGAGGCCAAGCCTTCAGAGCATTGTAGATTTCTCGGAGTTCCAGAATATTTATCGGATGGAGACTCCTCCCGGGACCATTTTCCTTGTGCCATCCTGGCACCCCAAACAGCTCCCCATCCTGCCAGACTCGCGTCTGTGGTCACAATCTCCCAGGACGGTCTCAAGAAAATTGTCCCTGTGGACAGTTGCTCCGGGCAGATCCACCAGGAGAGTGAGATCCGAGTCCGAACATCCATGGATATCTGCTGTGATAGATCTGAATGATCACCGTTCCACTTTCTCAACATGCACAATTGAAGAGGTTGGAAATGGAACCTTGCGAATGAAATGACGTCTATGCTGGAAACCATGAGTTCAATCACCTCCATACACTGAGCCACCAATGGGCTTGAGGAGGATTGAAGGGCAAGACAAGAGGGCACAATCTTCCTGCGTCAATGGTCTGTGAAAAATATTTTCATGGACATAGTCTAGTATTGTGCCCAGGAACTCCACCCTGTTGCTGGAAACCAGGAAACTCTTTCCTGAGTTGATCTTCCAACCGTGAGATTGGAGTAAAAGAAGAAGAGCCCTCGAATGATCCTCTGCTAGACTGAGTGACAGCGCCTGGACTAGGATGTCGTCCTCTGGCTCTGGCCACCGCAAGTAGCGCCCCCAGAACCTTCGTGAAAAATCTTGAGGCCGTCGCCAGACTAAAGGGAAGGGCCACAAACTGGAAGTGTTGGTCCAGAAACGCAAATCTCAGGAACTTGAAGTGGTCCCTGTTGATTGGCACATGAAGGTAAGCATCCTTCAAATCTATGGTTTTCATGAACTGTCCCTCTTGAACTAGGGGCAGAATAGATCTGATTGTTTCCATTTTGAACAATGGAACACTCAGAAACTTGTTTAAACACTTTCGGTCCAGAATCGGGCGGGACGTGCCCTTCTTCTTTGGAACCACAAAAAGATTTGAATAGTACCCTAGACCCCTTTCTGCTAGGGGTACTGGTATGATAACACCTAGAGAGGAAAGATCTCTCACACATTCTAGAAAGGCTTCTCTCTTTTCCGGTTTTGAAGACGTTTGAAGAAGTTTGAGAGAAGGAATCTGCCCCTGGGCGGATGGGATCTGAACCATATCCTGTAACCCTGGGTGACAACGTCCAGAACCCTAGGATCCTGAACATCCTGCAACCAGACTTCTGAGAAGAGAGATAATCGGCCCCCTACTTGGTCCGGAGACCGGTCGGGGGCCACTCCTTCATGCCAATTTTGTCTCGGTGGGCTTCTTGCTCTGCTTAGACTTGTTCCAAGAATGAGCCGGTTTCCAAGTTCCCTTGGACTGGTTCGCTTTCGTGGCGGGCTGTTGGTGCTGGGCCTTGTCCGCACGAAAGGGGCGAAAAGTAGATCCTTTAGGCTAAGCCTTCTTATCCTGCGGTAGGAAAGCTCCCTTGCCTCCCGTAACCGTGGATATGATCGAATCCAATCCTGGACCAAACAGAAACTTTCCTTGAAAAGGCAGGGACAACAGCCTCGACTGCAGACCAAGACTTTAGCCACATAGCCCTGAGAGCTAAAACGGAAAAACCTGACACCTTAGCGTTCAGGTGAATAATTTGCATATTGGAATCACATATGAAAGAATTGGCGATCCTCAGCGCCTTAATCTTATCCTGTATCTCGTCAATGGAAGTCTTCCCCTCGACCATTTCACACAGGGATTTACACCAATATTTTGCAGCACCGGTGACCGCGGCTACAGCCACTGCCGGCTGAAAAACAAACCCTGTGTGTTGAAACATTTTTCTTAACATGTTTTCCAACTTTTTATCCATGGGCTCTTTAAATGACGAACTATCCTCGAGGGGAATAGTTGTCCGCTTCACGAGCGTGGAGATAGCACCTTCCACCTTAGGGACAGTACCCCACAGCTCTAGATGAGAGTCCGGGACGGAGAACAGCTTCTTAAAGGAAGAAGAAGGGGAAAAGGAAGAACCTAATCGCTCCCATTAATTCTTAATAACATTTGCCATCTTAACAGGAACCGGGAAGGCCTGAGGCACCGCCCTGTCCTCATACACCTTATCAAGCTTAGGAATCGCAGGTTCTTCTGGAAGTTTCGGTTCCGGAACCTCCAGAGTAGCAAGCACTTGTTGCAGCAAAAAGCGCAAATTTTCCATCCTAAACCTAAAGTCAGGCTCCTCCACACCCGGAGGTTTAGATGACACAGACTTTGATCCAGAAGGCGCCTCCGCGGAAGAGTCGGAGTGGGCCTCTTCATCGTATAATGCCTCAGAATTTTCCACAGGCGTAGACAATCTCTGGGCTGGGCCACCCTGATATGCCCTACGCTTGCGCTTAGCAGAACGTGGTAAGGCATGGATCACTTTCAATGCCGCCACTTGCAGTTGATCCACAAAATCTGACGGCCAACTAATATCTCCCGCAGGAGTAATGGTTGGGTCCTGGGGTGCTGCATGTGCAATTGGAGATGAATGCAGGGAGCGCACCTCACGGAACGGGGACACCTCAGAGGTGGACGGCTCAGTAGTACTAGACATCCATTTACTTTTAGATGTCATAACTTTATTAAGGCATGTGGAACATAGTTGTGAAGGCTGTTCTACCAGAACCTCCTCACAATAAACACAGTAATAAGATCTTGTTAATGAGGGAGAACCCTCTAACACGTCAGAGTCCTCCATAGCTTGCGCTTTTATTATGGACTAGATTAATCCTAATAAACAGGCACCTTTATAACCTCCAATGGCCGGGGCATTCACCACCTCCTATGACCCGGACTACAGAAACCGTTTTGTCTTCTGCACTGCTGATCGACAGAGGAAGATGGATAGCCAGACACGGTCAGATGGAATGCCCAGCAGGGCTGCCCCTGCCTAAGGAGAAAACGTGCCAAAAAACGGTTGCGCCATCCTCCCATAATTCACCTGAAAGTTCCATACATTGCCAGAGCCTCATCTCGCACATAACGCAGCAATGACACAATAAACAATATCATGTATAAACCCTCCCTGTTCAATAATCCCCTTACTAGGAATATTAACCCTTGATTCTATAAAGATAAAGGTGTCACACTGTGACCCTGTCTTCCGTGTTATCATTATGTAATAAAAAATTAAACAATCTTACCAGAATCTACGCCATGGAACAGGAACACGGCCCTTCAAGTGTGACAGGTTAGTAGCCTCGCTCCTGACATGGACTTGAGTGTAAAAAGCAGGCAGCGAAACTCGTCAACGCTGATTGCTTGTAGAGCTGTTAATATGAGTCGGGATGGTTTCACAGAAAGACTCTCCCTGCATCTCCGGACTCTAAATTTCACCCAGGCTCTCACTGAGAGGCTGACAGGACTACTTAAAACTCCAGTCCAAATGCGAAGAGTAGTACCCTCCATAAGAGACTACTCCGATCTTCGGCACTTCTCTGCCATCCTCCTGTGACGAAAGGCAAATAATGACTGGGGGATGAGGGAAGTGGGAGAGGTATTTAAGCCTTTGGCTAGGGTGTCTTTGCCTCCTCCTGGTGGCCAGGTTACTAATTCCCAACAGTAATGAATGAAGCTGTGGACTCTCCTCCCCTTTAGATGGAAAGTGAATACCTTTTGCTTGGTTCTTTTTCCTTTGTTTGATTTGGAATTATCTGTATTCCAGCCCTGAACCTGATTCCATTGTGGATATCCTGTCTCAAGCCTTTGATTAACTCCATTGGAATCCCTTCGAGCCATCTGTTCCTATTCAATTGTTTTAATGTGCTACATATTTTTTTGTTTATTTTTGTTCATTCTTATTTAATTGTTTTTGTTATTATACGTCTGATCAGCGTATATATTCTTAGTGCCCTTTTAATTGTAATTTTACTTTTATGTTGTTTTATTTTTATGTTATCAATTGTATTAAAGTAACATTTGGATTTTTTATAATTATATCTGTGGTCATTGTGCCTATGACAAAGTAACTTCTTCCTCATATTTGTTATCTATTTTAAGCTGTTGCTACAGCGCTGTGGGGATTGGTATCTTTTACTTTGTTCCCAGTTTTTTCTATTTTATTTAAATTTGCAATGTCATGAACGTCTTGAAGTATAAAAACCCAAAACAGAAAATTCTTTGCCATAATGTAGTACATATAATCACACTGACTAGTTCCTTTTAGATATAGACATTTAAACCAAGTTTAAAGTGAATGGAAGGTTTAATGAACTGCTGTTCTTAGCACAGCAATGACGAATTAGTCTTCTTCCAATCTCTGCGTGGCAGAGCTGGAAGCAACGATTGGAGGAAGCCGGATTCGTCATTGCTGTGCTAAGTACTGCAGGAGCTGCGGACAGACGATCGCCGGTCTGTTTTCCATAAAGAAAGGTCAATATTTTAAAAAATCAGCTTCGTTGTAGAGTTTAATGAATGAAAGTGCCCCTGTTTTTAAGAGTATTTTAAAAACGGCTCACTTATTCATTAAACTTTACATTCACTTTAAAGTGAAAGTCAATCCTTGGGTTTGTGAAATGCTAGAATTGACTATTGAAACAAACAAAGGTGACTTTAATTCATGAAGTATAAAATACTTCATGCAGAAAGCTCCTTTAATTGTTTCAAACGTTGCCGCACTTAGTTGCTGAGGCAGCCCTCGGCTGAACGCTATTTTGCTAAGAGGTGACGTTTCCACCTCTTAGCAAAGAGAGTACGGGGAATCGGGCGCCACAGGGACACAGGCCGGATTTCCTGCACGGCTATTGGCCAAGAGGTGAAAACGTCACCACTCAAGCAAAACAGCATTTTGCCTTGGGCTGCCTGAGTTGCCTGAACTTATAATAATTACATGACAATGTATTAACATGAAACATAGCATGCTGATGGCATTTGACCTGATCTAATGCATTTGAGAGCATTCAGTTACCAAGTTTGTTCATTATCACTTTCTTACCCTTTTCTCTTGCTTTTTACTGTGTGTTTTTGCAGTGCCCCAGTAAGAATTGCTAGTAAGGGGGGTCACTCAGCCATTTATATCTGCTTGGAGTTATTATCAAACATCAGTCTCTCCACCTGATGCCGGTGTATCTTGCTACTGGCCAGGAATGAGGGTTTGGTTTTGTTACAACCTCACAGTCTATTTGGGATCCTTTGCTGAAAAGCATATTTAGGTAGCCTGAGAAACAACAATGCACTAATGGGAGCCAACTGCTGATTGGTGGCTGCACATATATGCCTTTTGTCATTGGCTTCACCTCATGTGATCAGCAGCTAGTTCACTGCTCTTTCAACAAAGGATACCAAAAGAATGAAACACATTTGATAGTATAAATAAATTATAAAGTTGATTGAAATTGTGTGATCAATTTGAATAATGAAAGAAAATTTGGATAATTTGGATAAATAAGTAAATTTTATGGCTGGTTTCCAGAGAACTTAAGTTGAGTTAAATAGACTAAGGGGCCGATTTATCAAACCTCGGACGGACATGATTCGTAATTGCTTCGTTAAATGCCGACCGCATACGCTTGTGCAATGCCTTCCCTGCACATTCGCGGCCAATCAGGGGTGTCAATCATCCCGCTCATATGTTGTGGCGGACAAGTTAAGAAGCAGTGGTCTATCTACAATTTCCGGCGTCAATCTTCCAATAAGACTATGGGGCCAATATCTTAATGTCTGGCGGACATGATCCCCTGCAGTGGATCATGTCCGCCAGATATCGCTGAATGCCGACAGCAATTCTGGTGAACTGCTTGTGAAATGCCGTCCCCTACCGATTTGCGAGCAAGCAGGGGGTGTCAATCAACCCGATCGTACACGATTGGGCGGATTGCTGTCCGCCGCCTCAGAGCTAGCGGATGAGTTAAGGAGCAGCGATCTTAAGACCTTTGCTTCTTAACATCTGTTTCCGCGGATAAAAAAGCAGCATTCGTTATGAAATAGTGTGTGTCTATACACGTTTTATTCTGTAGTATATACACAGCTCAATAAACAGAGGCTTTGTTTTTTACAAGTCTTTGTATTCTGTATTTAATAAGGTAATTAGGCAGTGTGACAAACACCCTGGTCATAAGTCTATGTTTTATCTTTACACAACAATAGGAAGCACACAATGCCATCTTAAAATTGTAAACCATATACAGGTAGCCCTCAGTTTACGACGGGGTTAGGTTCCAGAAGGAATGGTTGTAAATCGAAACCGTTGTAAATTGAAACCCAGTTTATAATGTAAGTCAATGGGAAGTGAGGGAGTTAGGTTCCAGGCCCCTCTCAAAATTGTCATAAGTAACACCTAATACATTATTTTTAAAGCTTTGAAATGAAGACTTTAAATGCTAAACAGCATTATAAACCTAATAAAATAATCATACAACACAGAATATATAATTAAACTAAGTTAAATGAACAAAAACATTTGCCAAACAGCATTATAAACCTAATAAAATAATCACACAAACAGACTTTACTTGCATTTTTCTGCAAACGGTTCTTTCTATGCATTCCAATCTGGACTGATTTATAGACAGGAAGATCTTGTTCCTTTGAAATCTGCTCGATAGCTCAGGTCTGGTTAAACTGATTAATTTCAGCTTGCTTGGATTGCATATCTTTGCTGCAACACAAGCGGACAGCTCTACCTACTGGCTATTCTAGTCAATGCACTGCTTCTCAATGCTTTTCAAAAGCAGTCACATGACTGAAAAAAAAGGTTGTTATTCTGAAACGGTGCAAATTGAACCGTTGTAAACCGAGGGCCACCTGTATTGATATTCATCTCTGCATTTCCTCAGCTGGCAGATAAAATGTGACGTTATAAAGATATGGTACATAGAGATTTATATGGGGTAGATTACAAGTGGCGTGCTAACGTTAATGCACAAACAGTGTTAGGTTTTAGCACGTAAGCTTAAGTTCACTCATATTACAATTATGTATTACATATTACAAGAGCGTAATCACATTCTACGCTCGTCAGAATAGTGGGTCCGAAAAGCTTGTGTAAAGGCTAAAGGGTTAAAAAAGTTGTACCAAACACAACATAGGTAACATTTAAAATGATAGTAACACTCATATAAACTTTCTGATAAAAATGATTCATAGAAATATTAAAAAGATAATGGCTCAAAGGCATATGGTCTATGACAAGGTGTTTGACTGGAAAGAGCTATAATAAATATATATATATATATATAAATATATATATATGCATATTCATGTCTAAATAAGTGTATGCATGTGTATATATGTTGTTCTATATATTGTAAAAATGTTAAATATCAATGTTCTTCACATAGGGGAATTCTTTTTATACTAGTCTATGTACTGTTATATATTCCTATATATATCTGTATATATCTATACCTATATATAAGCATATAGATATATATTTTACCAAGAAACATTTTATATATATATAAAACAATAAATTGAACATGTGAAGACCATTGGAATGTAAAATATTCATAATTCATATCGGGTTTAGTGCTCTTCGGTTTTTTTTGTTTTGTTTTTTTCTCTGCTCCATTGAAGTCTATGGGGAGAATGTGCTAATGTGATTGCAAAATCATGAAGTAATCTTTTAATGCGCATTGGGTTTTGCGCGCACACAACCTTTTTACTTTCAAACTTAACGTAATGAGCGCAAAAAGCTTACTTCCAGTGATGTTTACGTTCAAGCGGGAGCGCTAAATACAACACCATTTGTAATCTAGCCTATAGCAGTTTATTCTCGAGGTATAAAGATGATTTTATGGACGGGTGGTATAGTCTCAATGCCACTTTCTGCAGGACTAAGGTCCAGATCCTTCGGGTCCACAGTTGCCTTTAAGGTGAATTTTTGTAGAATTGTGGCAAAGAATATGAACAGCTGCATCCGAACCAGGCTCTCCCCAGCGCACGACCTTTTACCTGTGATTTGAATGAAAGGGAGGTCATTAGAGAATTGGAACATCTCTTTATATTAACACACGATGGTTTGTAGCTTCTCCTGTCCCTTTCATTATATTGTAACGCACCAGTTGAGTTCATATCTAAAAGTGTCTTCATGTTTGCTTAGCACCTACCTGCACTAAATGCCAAGAAACCATTATTTTTCTTAAATGTGCCATTTTCATCCAAGAAATGATTGATGTTGAATTCACCAGGTGTTTCAAAGTGTGTTGGATCCTTTAGCACGGTGGTTAACACTGGAAGAACATCAGTACCCTATAAAACACAAATTAAAGGACCAGTAAATACAGCAGATTTGTATACTCAGCAAACGCATGATAAAAAGACAATGCAATAGCACTTAGGGGCCGAATTATTATGCTGCAAATGCAGCAGTTTCCTCATGAGCCCCGGAAACACAAGTTAAGGAGCAGCGGTCATAAGACTGCTGCTCCTTAACTCGTCCGCCACCTTTCGTTCAATGCCACCTGCAAATTTTCCCGGGGGCGGCATTGCACGAGCATTTCACTAGAAATGCTTGTGCAATGATAAATGCAGATAGCGTATGCTGTCAGTGTTTATCAATGTGCGGCGGACATGATACAATACAGCGGATCATGTCCGCCAGCACAATATTAAATTCTTGCACATGCTTAGTAGGAGCTGGTGACTCAAAAAGTGTAAATATAAAAAGACTGTGCGCATTTTGCTAATGAAAGTGAATTGCAAAGTTGTCTTAAAATTGCTGCTCTGTCTGAATCATGAAAGTTTCATTTTGAGTGTCCCTTTAATTAACTAGCATCAAACTAATGGACAATATATCATGGTTATATATACAGCTATTTCTTTGCTATATACTTATTGTGTAATGTATGAAATAAAATATAACCGGTGTCTTTTAAATTACATTCATGCTCAGTACACCATCTGAACAGATTGGCCCAGATTCTGGAACATTATTTTGAGCCAAAATCAAGTACAATAAAGCACTTTTGTTTTAGTGCTCAGATTACAGTAAATTGAAGTAAAATATTAGCACTCAAGCAATAGTCTCGGGTCCGATAACTTGTTAGATCACATAATACATTTATATGGGGGAGACCTGAATACTCGTGCTGCTCGAGAGCAAATCCAATGGTGCACTAAGCTAAAGGTCAAATAGTGGAGTCTTTACTTACTCTTAACCCCTTGAGTGCTAACGATGGCTCTGAGCCGTCGCAGAGTTTCCCACTCAGGTGCTAACGACGGCTCAGAGCTGTCGCTAGTACTCTCCAACCTTTAGGGAGATCTGGGGGCTACCACCCGCTCCTACTCTGGCGATCATGCCTGTATAGTGACAGGCATCGCCGGGGCTTCTTGTTATGCGTTGTGACATCACGCACAATGACATGATGACGTCACCGCGCAACTTTAATTATACTTAACAATGTTAAGTATAGGAGCAGGGGGCATGCTGCTTAGAAGCCTGTATCTCAGGCATCTAAGCAGCTACAGACCCCCAAGACCCACCGTTGGAAAGGTAATCGTCTAACCTTTCCAATGGTATAAGTCTTGGGGATCTGGGAAAAAAAGTTAAAAATAAATAAATAAATTTAAAAAATTTCTTTAAAAAAAAAAGCTTAAAAGAGCTAAGCACCCAGGTGGGAAAGTGTGTAGCACTCAAAGGGTTAAAATTTTTTTCTTTCATAATTCAGATAGAACACACAGTTTTACACAGCTTTCCAGTGCACTTCTATTATTAAATTGTCCTTGTTTTTTTGTTATCTTTTGTTGAAAAGCAGAAAGGTAAGCTCAGGAGTGTGCACGTGTCTGCAGTACTCTATGGCAGCAGTTTTACAACAATGCTATACGATAGCAAGAGCACTAGATGGCAGCACTATTTCCTATCATGTAGTGCTAGAGACGTGCACGTTACCTATCTAGATATCTCCTCAACAAAGAATAACAAGAGAACCAAGCAAATGTAATAATAAAAGTCAATTAGAAACTTTTTTTTAAAATTGTATGCTCTATCTGAATCATGAAAGAAACATTTTGGGTTTCATGTCCCTTTAATCTATGTTTTTTTATTGAAATACAAGTTAAAAACAGTGCACCTATAAGTATACACACATGCACACACACCTTTGAGCCGTTCCCAGTCCAGCACGCACCCTGCGCTACCCATTCTGAGTATAGGACATGCTTACAAAATGTTGCCCGTGTTAAGAATATTCGCTAAACCTTTTTTGCCAACCACTTATAATGCCACATAGTGAAACATTCTTTCCCCAAGGTCACTCTAAGAATAACTAACCTGCACTATTGGTTGTGCGCTACTTGTAATCTAGTCCATTATGGGCCAGATTACAAGTGGAGCGCTAAATATCACTTGAGTAATACAAGCGCATGCTAATGTGCGCTGGTATTACAAGTTAAGCACAATGCGAATGGGAGCATGCGTTCGCATTTGCTAAAAAACATAGGCTCCTATGGGAGACTCGTTCTGATGCCGTCATCATCGGCACAGAACCTAGTGCTGAGAAGGGAGTAAGTAGTGCAGCGATGGCAGCAAATTTAAATAGATATGATTATATACATAAATATTTGTGTTTTATGTGTATATACAAATAATAACACATAAATAAATATATATGTATATATACATAAATATTTACAGGGAACACACAGTTCCCATAGACCGCAATGTAAAGGCAATTTCAGTGCCGTTTTTTTTTCTAACACCCCGAACCTGCCAAATTTAAACCCAAATTACTGCCTAGTGCAGTTACTTTATTAAAAAACAAAAATGGTACAATTTTTTTTTTTTTTTTTAAATAAAGCGGAATTTGTGTTAATAAAATATCTAGACCTTAGGAATGTAGTATCCACGGTAATCCAAGTCTCTTGTGGTAGAACGATTCGCTCCCATTGGAAAGACATCACAATATCTCTGCAGCTCATGGATAAACGCATTTAAGTAGGACATGTTATTTCTGTCCTCGACCACTGGCTCACGGTTGTGTCCAATCACCTGTTGGATCTCCTCTTGTAACTTGGCTGTAATTTCACCCAGTCAAAATAGAGGGAAGAGGTATCTTAGTAGTGAAGAATTATAAAGAACTATTAGAAAATGAATTACAGGTATAAATCCCCAAATCTAGTATTCCAAAATCCACTTATTCGCAAATCAAAACTTTTTATATAAACAATAAATAAATAACTAAAAAATAATTATTTATATATATATATATATATATATATATATATATATATATATATACCGGTATATACTATAATATAAAAGGTCAAGTGTGTGTGTCAGAAGTTGTCATGTGCAGTAGAGAGCGCGAGGACAAACACACCTGGCCTTAGAGTCTACCTGATCTTCTGACTGCACCAAAATGGTGGGCGGGGCCGGACGGGACCAGATGTGGTGGGGGTGGGACCGGGCGTGTTGTGGGGCATGGTCATGCAGGAGTGGGCGTGGTTGCAGTTGCGTTTGCGCGAGAGAGAGAGAGAGAGAGCAAAAGAGAGGGAAGAGAGAGAGCAAAAGAGAGGGGGGAGAGAAAGCAAAAGAGAGGGGGGAGAGAGAGCCAAAGAGAGGGGGAGAGAAAGCAAAAGAGAGGGGAGAGAGAGAGCAAAAGAGAGGGGAGAGAGAGCAAAAGAGAGAGGGGAGAGAGAGCAAAAGAGAGGGGTGAGAGAGAGTAAAAGAGAGGGGGAGAGAGAGAGAGCAAAAAAGAGGGGGATAGAGAGAGAGCAAAAGAGTGGGGGAGAGAGAGAGCAAAAGAGAGGGGGAGAGAGAAAGCAAAAGAGAAGGGAAGAGAGAACAAAAGAGAGGGGGGAGAGAGAGAGCAAAAGAGAGCAAAAGAGAGGGGGAGAGAGAGCAAAAAAAGGGGGGAGAGAGAGCAAAAGAGAGGGGAGAGAGAGCGCAAAAAAAGGGGAGAGAGAGAGCAAAAGAGAGGGGGAGAGAGAGAACAAAAGAGACGGGGGAGAGAGAGCAAAAGAGAGGGGGGGAGAGAGAGCAAAAGAGAGGGGGGAGAGAGAGACAAAGAGAGGGGGAGAGAAAGCAAAAGAGAGGGGAGAGAGAGAGCAAAAGAGAGGGGAGAGAGAGGGGAGAGAGAGGGGAGAGAGAGCAAAAGAGAGGGGGTGAGAGAGAGCAAAAGAGAGGGGGAGAGAGAGCAAAAGAGAGGGGTGAGAGAGAGCAAAAGAGAGGGGGAGAGAGAGCAAAAGAGAGGGGGAGAGAGAGAGAGCAAAAAAGAGGGGGATAGAGAGAGAGCAAAAGAGAAGGGAGAGAGAGAGCAAAAGAGAGGGAGAGAGAGCAAAAGAGAGGGAGAGAGAGCAAAAGAGAGGGGGAGAGAGAGCAAAAAAAAGGGGGAGAGAAAGCAAAAGAGAGGGGAGAGAGAGCAAAAGAGAGGGGAGAGAGAGAGCAAAAGAGAGGGGGAGAGAGAGTAAAAGAGAGGGGGGAGAGAGAGCAAAAGAGAGGGGGGAGAGAGAGCAAAAGAGAGGGGTGAGAGAGAGCAAAAGAGAGGGGAGAGAGCAAAAGAGAGGGGTGAGAGAGAGCAAAAGAGAGGGGGAGAGAGAGCAAAAAAGAGGGGGATAGAGAGAGAGCAAAAGAGTGGGGGAGAGAGAGAGCAAAAGAGAGGGGGAGAGAGAAAGCAAAAGAGAAGGGGAGAGATAAAGCAAAAGAGAAGTGGAGAGATAAAGCAAAATAGAAGGGAAGAGACAGCAAAAGAGAGGGGGGAGAGAGACAGCAAAAGAGAAGGGGGAGAGAGAGAGCAAAAGAGAGGGGGGAGAGAAAGCAAATGAGAGGGGGGAGAGACGGGAGAGAGAAAGCAAAAGAGAGGGGGGAGAGAGAGAGCAAAAAATGTCCGTGTACATGGGCTTTAGGACTAGTATATAGATATATAAATAACATACTATTTATCCCTGCCTCTAAGTCAAAATATTCTATGTTGGTGTCTTTGGTGTGTTTGTATTGTTTGTTCTAAGATACATATAATAGTCTATATTTATTTAAAACAACAAATATTACCTTTCTGATTACAGTACTGTATTATCTTTCTGAGGGTACTATGTATACTAAAGTATTAAAAAAATATATAAAACTACTTTAGCTTACATGTATAAACTATACAATAACATGTAAATATTGTCTAAATAAAATAAGATATGGTTGAATTTACTTGGTTCCATCCCTTCTACAATCTGTTCCATTTTACAGATGCAAATATTCCAAAATCCAAACCTTTTCTGGTCCCAATCAGTTTGGATAAAGGGATTTCTACCTGTATAAAACCTGAAGACCTAGTAAGAGGTTTTTTTTTAATATCAAGTTGTTTTACTGTAAAAATCTTTAGTTAGTAAGAGCAACAACGTACTACTGGGAACTAGCTGAGCACATTAGTAAACCAATGACAGAAGGTACCAATCAGCAGCTGAGCCTACCTAGGTATGCTTTTCAACAAATGATACTAAGAAAACAAAGCAAACTAGATAGTACAAAATAAATTTGAAAGTCATTTAAAATTATATGCACTATATGAATGGGTTTCATATCCTTTTAAAGAAGAGTTTTAGTTTTAGAGTACAAGAGGTATAGAGAACAGGTACTAAATGCAAAAATTGAGGAATAATTGTAGGGAATATGAGAAAATAATTCAAGGGATCTGTTGTAAAGAAGAAAAAAAAAATGGGAATTTGGAACATTTTGTTCACCTGATAATTTTGAAAATCTATTAAACACAAGTTTAAAAAGAAATAAAAAAAAAAGGTCACCAGTTACTTACCTTGAATTTCGGGATACTTTATAAAAATCAAAAGTCCATAATTTACTGTACTGCCAGTAGACTCGGCTCCGCCTAGAAATGTGTCAGTCACTGTTGCGACAAGATTTGTCACAGTAAATGGTGTTTTGGGATCTTTTTCCTTCAGGAAGAATGAGACAATACAATAAATAAACTTTCTTCCATTCACTTCCACATTACGGGCGTTATAATGAAAAACCTGATAGCATGGTGAGAATTCATCAATAATCTTTTGAGCATGATATTGTAGTTGTCTTTACTTTTTATCCAGAACATTGTAGAACCAGATAAACAGCAAACAAGCTACGATTTGCCCTTTTAAAATGCCTTGAGGTATCTTGTAGTACTGATCAGACCTCAGATAATTTTGTCACAGCGGAAAACTTTAGATCAAGTGCTAAGTGTCTGTTATGTAGCTTTTGCCTTCTTAATCCCGTTAAAACCCCAATAAATACCAGTTCTCACACAATTTTTAAAGTATATTTATAGTAGGTTTAAGGAACAGTAAAGTCAAAATTAAAACTTTTATAATTTAGGTAGAAAATGCCTATTAAAAACAAGGGCACTTTCATTCATGAAAATTGACATTTCAGCATTTTTCTTAAAATATACTTACCTTTTTTTCTTCAAGCCGCTCCAGTGCTTTACCAGCCCGTCACAAGCCTCTTCATACGTCAGCAATGACGATTCCGGCATCCTCCAATCACGGCTTCCCCCTCTGGGTAATCATTGCCTAAGGCAACGCTGTGATTGGAGGAAGTCGGTTTCGTCATTGCTGTGTAAGTAAACCAGGAAGAAGCAGGCGGGGCATCTTTTCAGAACGGCGATCCGGCATTTCTGAAGAACAAGGTACTGTAACTATTTTTAAAATACGGTGCTATGTCAATTTTCATGAATGAAAGTTCCCCAGGCACTTTCACATGAAAATTGACCTGCACTTTAAGAAACCTTTCTAATTTATTTCCATTATCAATCTGTGATTGGCTAATGGCTGTCACATGATACAGGGTAAAGGAAATATAAAAGAAATGTAAAAAAAAATGTCAGAAAAAAATCTACAACTCATTTGACATTTAAAGCAAGTTCTATTGCATTCCATTTGTATTATGTGTTTGTTAATCATGCAATTCTACTTTATAATAGGTGTAAAAAATGTATATTTTTAAAAAAATAACCAGTAACATACAAATAAGTAATTTTACATCTTTGGTTACATAAACAGAAGTGATCTGAGCCTTTGACTGTTCATCACTTCTTTCTGCTCAATTATGGAAAATGCATTGATTTAGCTAACACTAAGGAACACATTGAAGCGTCTAATATGTTTGTAAAGATTTTACAGGCAGCCACTAAAATACGGGACTGTGCAGTTGAATTCTGGAAACCTGGCAAAGAGCTTACAAATGATACATCTAGGACTGCTTCCAACATATTTATTAAAAAGTATTATTTAAAAACAAAATACAGTGTGCACATAAAAGACCGTAAGGGTTCCTCACTTAGTAACTGGTTTATGGCTTTTTAGAACATATGACTTTAGATTACTTTTTAAGTTGCCAAATCTCATAAAGACATTTTTTAGTTATGAGTTTAAAGGGATAGTAAACAACGAAAATGTTATTGTTTAAAAAGATAGATAATCCCTTTATTTACCATTCACTAGTTTTGCATAACCAGCACTGTTATAGAAATATATTGTTTACCTCTGTAATTAATTATTGCTGACTCCACGTGCATGAGCGCAATGTTATTTACATGAAACACATGAACTAACGCCCTCTAGCTGTGAAAAACTGTCAAATACATTCCGATAAGAGGTGGCATTAAAGGGCTAAGCAATTATCATATGAGTCAACCTAGGTTTAGCTTTCAACTAAGAATACAAAGAGAACAAAGCAAATTTGATGATAAAAGTGAATTAAAAAGTTGTTTTGGGCCAAACTTGTGTTTAACTTTTAATATATACATTATTGAGCAATCTCCATAATGGCCACTAGTACAATACCCACAGGGGTTATAAATGAAGGCAGAAGGAAACGAATTATGGAGACATATCTTAAAGGTGATACCCTAGTTAGTGATCTCATTAAGGAGGATGATATCACTAGTATTTTTTCTAATTTGGAACAATTGAGGTTTAAAGAAACCAACTTATGGTGGGACATAGAATTTTTGGAATGATATATTTCTGAAAATAAGGTCCCTAGGGGTCTACGCATGAAAAAATGTCCTTCTTTTGCTCTGAGTAACTAAAAATTTATGGAGGAATGGAATGAAAGCTTAACTAACTGCTCCATAATATTAATGAAACAGTTACTGAGACACAAAAAGGAGGAAAGAGAATTTATTCTAACAGATATCAATAAGATTACTGCCGATTTTACATCCTTTTGAAACAACACAAAAATATATTGATTATAGTAAACAACTGAATGAAACTATTGATACTATTGAAACTATTGATAATTTAGATACTACCTTGTCTAATCATAAGGTACAGAAATATCACAGGGATTTGAAAGATTACGAATTAGAGATAGTTTATTCATGGCAGCAACATAGACCCCGCAGACAAAATAAGCCATATAATTTTAAAACCAAAATAAATCCAAAAAAAAAAACTTTAATTAAACAACCTACTCAGACTAGTACCCCTACAAAGAATGAAGCCTCATTTAGATACCCCAGCAGGGTCAGAAAAACAGCAAATAAATATAATAGCAGTAATCAATCTCTCTGAATATGAATTATCTAATGTGGAAATTGATCTTCTCAATAAAGGTTTATCATATGCACCTGAACATAATTTTGAATTAGTAAACACTTTGATTGATGTTAACAAATTTGTTCGTAAATTAGTTTTAAAGAAACACTTTTTACACCAACAGGATACACAACAATTTGATGAGACTCCTATCTTTACTTCAGTTCAGTCAGTAGGTTTGAAATATACTGATCTAATTGACCTCACTAATCTGATTTCTTTACAACAAGACACTATCAGACACACAGACACACTTAAGGACACATGCACCTCTTTTCACTTTAAAAGTACTTCACATTTTTATCCAGTTCACTCTAGACACCAATTGTTGGATTTATATCAGAGAGTTGTTGAAAAAGAATTGACTGACCTTTATAGGTCAGCAGAACATAATAATTTTTCAAAAATACCACACGATAACATCACTAGAAAACAAAGACAAGCACTAATTAAATTACAGAAGAATGATAAAATAATGATCACCCAGGCTGACAAGGGAGGAGCAGTGGTAGTGCTAAACAAAAAAGACTATATATCAGAAGTTGATTCACAATTAAGTGATAATAGTCTATATACCAAATTAACATTTAACCCTACCCAGTCGTTTAAAAATAAACTCTCCCACTTATTGGACCATGCGGTTGAACATAATTTCATAGATAAGGACTTAGCCAACTATCTCTTTGTTGATGAACCCAGCACCCCATACTTTTGCATAGTTCCGAAAATACATAAACGGTTGGACAAACCTCCGGGCCGGCCCATAGTGGCCAGTAATGGGTCACTTTGCGAGAGGTTGGGGAGCTGGTTGGATCATGTATTGCAACCCACCATGTTGGCCCTACCGGGTTATAATAGGGACAGTGCCCACTTAATTTCACAACTCAGAGATTTAACTTGGCATGATACTTACACTTGGGCCATCATAGATGTGGCGGCTCTTTACTCCAATATACCCCATTCTCTGGGACTTCAAGCGATTGATGTAATGTTACATAGGCATTCTAATTATGGAGACTATTTCATTTCCTTCATAATTCAAGTAACCAAATTTTTGTTGCAACATAATTTTTTTATGTTTCAGGGTGACTATTATCTGCAGAGATGCGGTACGGCCATGGGGGCTAAATTTGCCCCCGCCTATGCGAACATCTATATGGGCTGGCTTGAACTTAACCGCATCTTTGCAGATAATTTCCCATATATTGACAATGTGATTTTATACGGGCGTTTCATTGACGATATTATTGTCATTTGGGACAAACAGAATGGTCATATGGTTGACTCATTTGTGGAGTTCATGAACGATAATCAATATAATTTGACCTTCACTGCTGAGTCAAGCCCTATAAGCATTCATTTTCTGGATCTTCTGATCTAAACTAGACAAGACAGAACTATTACTTCCACCTTTCGCAAGCCACTGGCACGCAATATAATTTTGCGAGCTGATTCCTGCCATGTCCCCCACCTCAAGAGAGGTATACCTAAAGCACAATATCTACGATTACGTAGAAATTGTTCTGAAATAACTCAATACCATGTGCAAGCCCAAGAGCTGACCTCTAGACTAGTTGAGAGGGGATACCATAAAGCATCTCTTAAAAAACTAGAGACACAGATTGCCTCAATTGATAGAAAGGAGTTGTTTACACCACGCAAGAACAGGTCTAAATCGTTCACTAGTGGACAAAAAGATTCTCTGGAACAGAACATACTATTTATTACAGAATATAGTAGGCAATATCAAGAAATATGTAATATTGTAAAGAAAAACTTAACAATACTGAAGGGAGATGATTCCCTAATAGAAGTATTAACAAATGGGGTAAAATGTGTAGCTAGAAGAGCTCCTACGATTGCAGATATAACTAAGAAATCGGGTGTTTTAAATGTGGCCATGTTCCATGCAAGGCCTGCACTTGTATTACAGTCACTGATACGTTCTCTTCGAGTGTTACAAAACAAGTGTTTCACATTAGGGATAGAATTGACTGTAAGTCAAAATTTGTTATTTATCTGGTAAATTGCCTTCACTGTTCCAAGCAATATGTAGGGATCACGACCCGTCCCTTTAAGGACAGAGTGCGTGAACATTTAAGATCCCTTGAGGATAAAGAACCCAAAACACCTGTAGCAAAACATTTCAGACTACATGGTTTTGGATTAAAGTATTTTTCGTGTGTTGGCATTGATATTATTAAAAAACATCCAAGAGGGGGCGATAGAGAAAAGAGTCTTCGTAGAAAAGAGATTTTTTGGATAGTCAAGTTACATACTAGAACCCCAGAGGGTATGAATAAAAGAATGGATGTAGATTTATTTACTGAATAGGTCAATTACTTTTTGGATTTGATGTATTTGGACTATTAGTTAGATCTGACTGAGTTATGTCCCTGACTAAGATTGTTCCCAGTTTCACACTTTTTTATGTAACATTTAATTTAGTTTTATTTACTTTTTCTCCTTTTAATTTTATTCTGTATCTTTATTGTTCTAATTTATTATATTTTTCTTTTTGATAAGCAATTTTATTTATTCATTTAAATATTTTTTTTATTTTTTCATTATTTGTTCACATATTGTTTATTATGCATATGAATTGTAGCAACTATTGGGACATCTATAGGACTCACTCATTTATTTATGTGTCTATCCTAGGGTTTATTTAAACCGTTAGCCCTTGGATGCTCCAAAGTATTAGATTATGTTTTTTATATATATCCTTCAGTTTGGAAATATATATGTATATTTTTTATAGTTAGAGTTGATTATTTAAAGGCAGATATGAATGTATATTTGTTAGTAATGTGTCAATATTGTTATTTTGCTAACTATAGAGTTTTTTGAATACTAGCAGCATACATATAAGTATATCTGTGTAAGATACTATGCCCGTATGCACACCATTAATATGCTCAGGTGTATTTGATATGTCAACAACAGATTATGATTTGTAATTGTTACCTATCCCCTGATTGGTTGATGGTCTGCATATAGGTGCTGGCTTTGCTCTGAGATCTTTACCTCTGATGAAGCGCATGTGCGCATGCGCGAAACGCATCAGGTGCATTCTATGTTACGCACCTTACCATGAGCAACATTGCTGAATAAAACCATTGCACAAGCTTTTCAAGTCCTGAGTTCCAGTTCTTCTTCCTCCTTTGGATGCGGAGTTGTTTTATATATATATATATATATATATATATATATATATATATATATATATATATATATATATTTCTTTGAATATTTTTTTATCAGAAACTGTATATATGAGTGTAGCACTTTATTTTAATGTACTTATGTTGTGTTTGGTGCATATATTTTTTTAAACCCTTACACTTTAACCTGTTGAGAATTTTTTTTGTTTGCGCTCAAGCGCACCTGTTAACTTTCAACTTGTAATACACCCTCAAGTTAGCAAGGTTGTGATATTGCTTATAGCATCCCTTGCTAACAATAGATTTACCACTTGTACTCTAGCCCTTAATGGTGAGATACATTTTGACTTTAACGTTCCTTTAAATGTACCTGTTTCATTCTGATGAGGTAGCAATCAATAAAATCCCGTGGACAGTTTGGTTCAAGTGTGTCAAGGTTATATTTTACTCTTTCTTCCACGACAATAACAAGATCTTGAAGAAGAGTAAAGATTTTGTTATGTGGTCCAGGCAAGACTTGCATGATATTGGGTACCATGTCATAAAGCTGTAAAAGAAATAGAGAGATTTTATGGAGCAATTAGAGGAATTATAAGGAGGATTTTTTTATTTGGAGCAATAGGGAGGGATATATGGAGCAATATGAGGAGTTTTAAAGAGGGTTATATGTAACAGTAAGATGAGTTATAGGTAGTGTTATATGCAGTAATAGGGGTGTTATAAGGAGGGTTATATGGATCAATATGAGGAGCAATAAGGAGGGTTATATGCAGTAATATGAGGTGTTATAAGCTGGGTTATATGGGGTAATAGAAGGAGTTATAGGTTATATGCAGCAATAGGGGGTGTAATAAGGAGAGTTATATGGATCAATATGAGTTGTAATAAGGATCAATATGAGGAGTAATAAGGAGGGTTATATGCAGCAATAGGGGGTGTTATAAGGAGGGTTATATGCAGCAATATAAGGTGTTATAAAAAGAGTTATATGGATCAATAGGAGGAGTTAAAAGGAGAGTTTATATGGAACAAATTGATGAGTTATAAGAAGGTAGATGATATATGGTGGGATAAGAGTCATTATAATGAGAGGATATATCAAGATATATAGGGAGATTTTAACTAAATATGGCTTTATTTTAACAAATATAAATTGGGTTCAATGGTATCAGCTAAAGGAGGAGAAGTAAAACCACTTCACAAAGATATATTTAAAATATTTTAATCTATAATAATGATAACTTTTTGTTTATAGGCATTCACCCACCTGGCCCCATGTAGAACAGGCTATAACAAATGCTTCATGTATATTTTTGAGTAATTGCATCCACTTGTCATCACTGTAGTTATAACGAGTTCCCATGAGGATTGAGGCAATTATATTGGATGAAGCACAGATCATGATATTACTGGGATCAACTGGCTCTTCTGCAGGAAAAAGGGATTGCCACAGTAAGATATGAAAACATAATTGGAATCTCTCTCCAATAGGGTCATGTTATGTCAAACATTGGTTGATGTCAACGTTTGGAGATACAAAGTGTTACTGAGAGTCCAAGATAAACAATCTAAGTTTTTGTTTTTTCCCTCATTTGTTTTATACCCAAGGTATTGCCAACTGAGCAAAACATACTGTTATAGTCAAGAGTTTAGTACTTACGTTTGTAGCTTCTGAAATGTTTCACTAGATGCTGAGCTTCTACCTGGATGGGTTCCTCCAGGGTCTTTTTGCCCATCCCAAAATCACGGAAAGTCATCATGGTAAATTGTCGTAGTTGCTTCCAAGCTGTTCCATTAAGAAGCGCCAATCCTGGAGAATAAGTAAAAAATAAATGACATTTAATGAGTAAATGAGGATGCTACAGATGGCGTTGAAAGAGATGGCTCATTTTATTGTGGACTTTAAGAAGTGTTCCTAATCCTATATGAGCTTGGAAACAGAGAGATCCTAGTGCTAAAAGCCAAACATCAGAAGATGGTTGGTGGATTTTAAGAAAAATAAAGGTATCGTTTATGTTTCTTAGTAGATTTTGAAAGCTAGTAGATCATAGTTTATATTCCAATCTTTTAGAAGAGTTGATGAAAGTGATATTCAAATTTAGCATTAGTCTGAAAAACCTGTTTTTTATATAATTTTGATTTTCTTTTTGATTGTCATTGCGTACATGTCATCAGTGTGTTGTACTCAATATCAGTATTCCAATCCATCATCAAAAATTTTGAGCAACTTTTTGTTGGATTTTATGACTTTTCTATTTCAACAGATGCAACCATTGAAACCCATTTTGGTCTTTTTTTATGTACATAGTTGACAACGTATTATTTCAAGGCAAAACAGATTAATTGTTCAGAAAAATATGATCTCTTTAAAAGGACTTGAACGTTACAAGTAAAATGTCATAGTTCAGCGAGATCATGCAATTTTAACGTTTCAATCTACTTCTATTATTAATTGTACTTTGTTCTTTGGCTATCCTTTTTTAAAAAGCATACTTTGGTAGGCTCAGGAGCAGCAATTCACCACTAGATACTAGCTGGTGATTGGTAGCTACACACAAATACTTCTTGTCATTGGTTTGTCCGTAGGACCTCCATCAAACTACTGCCCCCTCCACTAAAAGAGCTCTACTTTATCCACCATACATAATCCCACCATGTATATTTTTCACAACTGAACAGTAACATACAAATTAATAACTTTACCTCTTTGGTTTCAAGCTAAACTACTGGACTGTACGGTTTAATTCTGAAAACCTGACAACCATATTCATCAGACATGTTCAGTTAGGTCCCAGTAGTGCATTTCTGAGACATAAAACCCCAAGTTATTATTTTATTGATTGGGATAGTGCATGTAATTTTATACAACATTCTAGCTTATTTCTATAATCACATTTTCTATTTTTCTCTTTTTGTTCAAAAGCAGGGACGTAATATCAGGAGTAAGCACATGACTAAATCACTATTCCAGCTACCTCCGCACCACTTGCTTCTCAGAGATACTACCATTGAAACACCGCTCCCTTGCCCCGCCTTGGCTGTTGCCAGGGATGCAGTGGTTGCTGCTCTGGCTATTGCCAGGGATGCAGCAGTTCTTGGGAGTGTGCGGCAATAACGTCATCGCCGCAAGTCTCTCCTCCTCTGAAGCCGGATCCCTTGAGCTCCTTGGTGCGAATCGGCACCTATGTAAGTACCTTCACAATCTACAGTCACTGCCCAAGTATAGGTTCCTGGGTGCTGTATTCCTTAAATTACTGGATTGCTATAACATTGCTGAACTCTGCCTGTCTGACCACTCTGCTTGCTTAACCCCTAAAGTACTGGATTTATTATAACGTTGCTGAACTCTCCCTGACTGAGCACTCTGCTTGCTTAACCCCTAAAGTACTGGATTGCTACAACATTGCTGAACTCTGCCTGTCTGACCATTCTATTGGTTTACCCCTGTCAGTATATTTATCAAAATCTTAGTAGTGCTCTCCAAATAATATATCAGCTTATGGCAGGGTTATACACAATACAAATAATAATTATCCTTAAAAATAGAAACCCTTAATCAATATGCATCTACGAGAAACCATACAATTAATATAAATATCTGAATTCTTTTATTTAGTTAATATCCATGAACATTTTTGAAATATATTTGCAATAAAAGGAATATGAAATAATATTATATGCGCTTGAAAACTATTTAAATATGCTATGCAAAGTTCATACACGCTTACCTTTAAAACCAACCTTATTTATAAATAGCCTTTATTTGGTTAACACAGTGGGACTAAAAACCTTTAACATCCAGCAATACAATTCTAAACTGTGCTCTTAAACAATAGGATAATATATATATTCTGCTATTTAACTGCAATTTATCCTAATACAATATTAATTTACAGTATCAGAACTTGCACAGATGAGTTACTTAGCCAATCAGACACAGATTTAAACAATATATAGGCTGTGAAATGCTAGTAAAATGCAGACTGTTCTCTAAATCTATTAAATACAAATTGACTATGCTCTCACCAGTTCCCTTTTTGTTTCAAGTTTTGAAAATTAGAACAATATACTTCACCAATTTTGAACCAATTCGTAGCGGTCTTTAGGTCATCTCATTCGAAGGAAGGTTTTTGCATAAATCAAGGTTAAGTTTTGAGCTCCTTGCTTAGTGAAATTTTCCCAGGTATATCGCAGCCAAAATCAGATCACTTGTTTCAGCAAGTTACAGACAACTGTCCCTCATGCATTCACTACTCCCATTATATTTAATCATTGATGACCTGTTTCGTTCACGCCCTTTTTGCTTGTCCCTTGTCATTGGATAATTGGTTTAGTATACATTGTTGTTATGGAAAAGCCCACGGAGCCTTGTCCCTTGTCACTGGATAATTGGAATATCTTATTTTTAACAGCCAAAAGGCTTTCTGGCTGTAGTTCTCTCATGGCAACACCGGGTGGCAGCATTACAAACAGACACAGCAATATATGCAGCAATACCATTTCTAAACATTTGAACAAACTTAAATCATTATTTCTATGAAATGGTTATTCATTTTATCATAATTTACTGCAACAACTATTCACAATATTTGTTATGGATAAGTTATATCTTAATGAATTTTCTGATCATTTTGATATGAAACATCAAATACATCTAACATTATATTAAAATAATTTATATTTCATTTAGCCTAACAGAAAGTTTTTATTTCATAGTCATATCACATCAAAGTAACTTCCATTATATTATATTACCAATTTATAATGCTAACAGTTACAGATTAGTATGATTTATACATCTAATATGGTATCCATGCATATACAGCATGTTTCATATTTCTGTGCATTTCTTCCTGGATATCTGAATCTTGTCTGACTAGATCTGAAATAAAAATAAGTGTCATTAATTATTTCTTTCCAGGTCCACAAATATTTATTTATATTCTAAAAACACAGAGGTTAAGATATTTCATGCTTTCAAAATATACATATATATATATATATATATATATATATATATATATATATATATATATATATATATCATATCCATTAAAATATATACAGTTGTTTTGAAATCATAATGTAAGCCATGTGTCTTCACTGTATGCTATCCTAACCCAGACGCAATGTTTAACATCTTGTATATTCCAGTCTTAGTAGCCACACAGCATGAGTCACTTAACAGGCAGCTGTCAATTTTCAGCTCCTTTGTTGGCAGGAAGTCCATATATGAGTGTGTATCCAGGCTCTTCGTCTCTTACTCACCACATGGGGTACAGAGTGCTATGAAATTTGCACTTCCTAATTAAGAAGCAAATGTTCTATTGTTCCCATTTTAGCCAGGAATGTCTCCTTCAAAGTAATCTCTATGAGTCTCCTGTGCAATTGAGAAAGTGGGGGAGAACCAAACCTGTCTGAAGCCAGTTTGTCTGACAGAAATGAGTCCTTTCTGCTGACCAGTTCAGAGCTGAATAAATATAATTGTATTGTATAGCCTTAAAATATATGATTAAAATATATATATTTATTTACCCCACATATACCTTGACACCTCTGAACAGTTATACTGCTGTATTTCCTTTGTTGCTGACTCCTGTCTGTTCCTGGTCATTCTATTGGTTTACCCCTGAACTGCTATACTGCTGGATTGCCTTCCTGTTGCCGTGAAGGACTACCCTATCTACCGTGAGTAATGCTTACCTCATTTCATAAACTCTCTCTGTTCTGGGATATTTTTTATCATTCCACTTGATGCAGGTATAAGAAGACTACTGGCCAAGTTTGGTCTGATAGAGAAATAGCCCACGACCATTACAACCACAGCAATGGCAATTTGCCTTTAACGTAATAGAATCTTTCAGAAGTGTAAGATTAACTTAAAATGGGTCTGTTATTTAACTTTGTTAACCAAGCATGGCCTTTACCATCCCTTAAACAAATCTGTAATCAACTAGTTGAGACCATATGTTTTCTCCACGGTAGTACATCAAACTTGTTGATTTATTTCCCCCTTTTATTTACCGTCCTGAGTTCCAGGATGTTGAAAATATTATGTTTTGTTTTGAATTGCTGTTTTATGCATTTTTGCATTTATTGTTTCATTGTTATTTACTAATTTCCTTTCTGGTCATTGACCCTTTCTCCTTTTCTTTTCCTAACTAGAGAGATGAGGGGGTCTCCATCTAAGATATAAACCCAAGAGACAGGTAAGACTAACTATTTTTATATTTTTTCATTATAATATACACACCCATAGGTAGCCGCACAATAAACATTATATCCCAAAATGCTAAGGGCCTAAATTCACCCACTAAAAGATTGATAGCCCAAATATGGTTCTCAAAACAAAAAGACTCCATAGTTTAGATCCAAGAGATCTTCAGAGATACAGCCGAACCAAAATTTACAGTCAAAGATTGTAGGTATCTTTAATTCCATAGGTAAATTCCCATTTAAATAAAATAGCATATGTAGACGGGAAATTTTTAATATTAGTTGGTTTGCTATTTGTCTGATCACCCTAGCTAACGTAACTTGAACAGAGCCACTTTCTTCAGAAAACTTATTTCCTTCATTCAAGAGTACAGAAAGGGAGCCTTAATTTTGGGTGGAGACCTGATGTAACTTTAGATCCCACTTTAGACTCTTCAACAATGTGATCACCTTCTTCTAAATAACCCAATATATTGGATCAATACATTTGAGTTTGATTGACTCATTGAGGACACAACGCACCTACACATTTATTCAAAACCTTGGTCAAAATACACGCACATTGACTATACATTGGTTGATCAAACAAGTTTAGCTCTCATTAAAAGACACGGACATAGGCCCTATAGTATGATCTGACCACTGCTTAATCTCACTGTCAATGGACTGGATGGAAGCCCCTATAAATCCATTCATATAGAAGCTAGATTAATCACTATTTGGACATCCCCCTACATTACAAATTCTGACCAGAACTATGCAGGAATATTTCCAACAGAATGTGCTCCCTGATGAGGCCCCCCTCACCCTCTAGGAGACACATATAAGGCTGTCATGATGGGCAAGTGCCTTAAACAAAAGGCTATTAAAAACAAAATAAACATATGAAACAAAAATTTGATCATTAACTATACAACTGAACTAATTAAAACATAAAAACGCCCCTAACGACCCGATAATATACACTACTCTTCTTTCAATCACAAAAGTGCTGAATTTCATACTTACTAGAGAGTTAGTATATATAGATCCATTAAAGACGTGGCCCAGGACTGCCAAATATTAGAGATTACTATGAGGCAGTCACTCTTCAGAGAATTCTGAATAGGCATAGCTCAGGAGACTTAAAAGCCTGGATATCTGTTGATTCCCATGTTTTAAAAGCCCCCAGAGTGGATGCGTTGTTTTCGGTCCCAAAGTAACTTAGACCCTCAGCCTGTCTACATCTAAAGAACCATAGACACCTCTTTCGCACTTGGGATTCTATAATTAACGTGCATAAAGGTACGACACCCAAATCCATCATATTCCCGATCCCATTAAATGCAGAGTTAAATGGTGGTCTTGATAATCGTTATCAACTTTTGTAAAAAATGGAAAATTGATTGAGAGAAACCAGCATACAGATATAGCAGGAAGCCATTTCACTAGATGGCTCAAATATTTTGTTCAGATCTCCAAGATTAATATAATGTTTTTATTCTGCAAACTCAAATCAGAATGAAGGTCATAGTTTGAGCAACATACATATATATAGAATAAAATAGAATTCTTTGAAGGCATTTATGACAAGTGAGTTCCAAAAAGAATGTGCATTTGGAATGAATAACATTAGGGGGTAGATTTAACATATGTCAGACGCACATGATCCGCTATAGCAAAACATGTCCACCTGATGCCGACAGCTTGTGCAATGCCGCCCCTTCCCATTTGTGGCCAATTAGCCACCAGCAGGGGGTGTCAATCATCCCAATTGTATCCGAACAGAATGATTGCAGTCCGCCACCCCTTAAGACCGCTGCTTCTTAACTTATGTTTCCGGCAAGCCAGAAACATCAAGCGGAGCAAGCACTGCTTGATACATTTCTACCCTTGTGTTATTTGAGCTCTACAATATCAATCATCACATCTCTGCTGTACATGTTGTTCTACATTTCAAGCTTTGAAGAACGGACATATCTTACCTCCTTTTCTGAATACACGCTCTAACACTGGGAGTGGACCTCGTCCAAGGAAATCATCTCCAAGGTCAACAAGAGCCTCTTTCACTGCTTGATATCCCGTCAGAATCACTGTGGGTCGTGACCCCATAAAAATGGTGCATACAGGGCCATATGTCTCACCCATCTGCAAAAGTTTTAGATGAGTAAAATAATGAACACCTCAAAATCTAAAAGTAGCCTTACTTATGCATTCAGGATTTTTGTATAAGTGTTAAAGTAGTGTTTTATTTTTTTTATACATATACATATATATATATATATATATGTATATATATATATATATATATATATAAAAGGAAAAAAGGTTTTAACAGCGCCTATATATCTTCATATGAAAACAGGTATAAGAGTGATTAGGTGAATAATTATTGGTGGTACAACAGTAAGTCTTTGGCTGATGAGGAGTGATGTTAATCCAAGTGATTATAGAAATGTATAAAATACCCTTACCAAAAGTTACCCCAATCTAATGAGGTAAGTTTGCCGCACTGGAGGGTATGTAGATCCTGGATGCCGGTAGGTGCTCCCTTTAATTTGGTTGCCTCTTGGAGTATGAGGGGGTCTGATTCTTTTTAGAGAAGATGTCCCAGTATACTCTTTATACGACTGTGCTTGTTGCCTCTTGGAGTTCTCTAGGACTTGGTGAGAACTTTCTCCTCCGTAAATGTACCCTTCAGCTATAATGGAATGTCTGGGATCATCAGTTTTGGAGGGTGGGATTAGGTCCTTTTCATTCTTTCTCTCCTCCCATTTACTTCCTGTGGAGCTGTTGCTGGGTGTTTGATAATAAGAGTCCTCTTAAATGGGGATGTAATACCCCCCAAATTCCATGATAAGATGTTTACTCCTCTGGATATCTGATCTTGAATTTAACAAGACAATAAGTGAAAAGGGAAGAGAGCGTGTGTGAGGGGGAGAAGGAGGAGAGAAAGAAAGAAAAGGACCTAATCCAACCCTCCAAAACTGATAATCCCAGACATTCCATTATAGCTGAAGGGTACATTTACGGAGGAGAAAGTTCTCACCAAGTCCTAGAGAACTCCAAGAGGCAACAAGCACAGTCGTATAAAGAGTATACTGGGACATCTTCTCTAAAAAGAATCAGACCCCCTCATACTCCAAGAGGCAACCGAATTAAAGGGAGCACCTACTGGCATCCAGGATCTACATACCCTCCAGTGCGGCAAACTTACCTCATTAGATTGGGGTAACTTTTGGTAAGGGTATTTTATACATTTCTATAATCACTTGGATTAACATCACTCCTCATCAGCCAAAGACTTACTGTTGTACCACCAATAATTATTCACCTAATCATTCTTATACCTGTTTTCATATGAAGATATATAGGCGCTGTTAAAACCTTTTTTCCTTTTATTTTTACTCTCACTGTATTTAGGTTTCCACCTGATACATTGTTTGTTTATAATAGCTGCCTGAATACTTCTTTTACCCTGTGACTAGCGCAATTATAGAGTATCGCTTGTTTCTTCCCAGGTCTCCTGAGTTGTTAACATTCTACTTGCTTTCCCATATATATATATATATATATATATATATATATATATATATATATATATATATATATATATGTAAATACAGAGGATGGAACTTTTTTCTTCTGTCTGATATTGATCACTGCAAATTACATGACATTCAGGAGTTAATATGGGTAGTGCTACTAAGATTTAATTTGAATTCAATTGGTTTTGAAATAACATTCACCTAGATTACGAGTTTTGCATTGAGATTGCCACCACTAAATAACATTATTAACCCCTAAACCTCTGGCCTCCCACATCTCTACCACTAAAATAAACCTATTAACCCCTAAACTGACGGCCTCCTAAATCACAAAACACTAAATTAAACTATTAACTCCAAAACTTAACACCCCCTAACTTTAAATTAAAATTACAATATAACGCTAATTAAATAAATAAAAACGTACCTGTGAAATAAATATAAACCAAACATGAAACTATAAATTAACCTTACATAACTAATCTTATAATATAAAAAATACTACCAATGAAAATATCTAAATTATAATTTTTAAAAAACCTAACACTAAGAAAAAAATTAAAAATCTAAATTACAACTAAAAAAAAAAAAAGTTTACCAAAAATTATTAACACTAAAATCACGAAAAAATAAAAAACACTAAGATTACAAAAAAATAAACGAAATTATCAAAAATAAAAACAATTACACCTAATCTAATAGCCCTATAAAAATAAAAGCCCCCCCCCAAATAAACACAGGGGCCTTCAATAAACTACCAATAGCCCTTTAAAGGGCCTTTTGTAGGGCATTGCCTTAAAGAAATCAGCTCTTTTACCTGTAAAAAAACATACGCCTAGATTTAGAGTTTTGTCGGTAAAGACCCGCGTAGCTAACGCAGCTTTTATTCCCAACGCACCCTTAAGACAACGCTGGTATTTAGAGTTGTCTGAAGGGCTGCGTTAGGCTCCAAAAAGGGAGCGTTGAGACGAATTTACCGCCACTTCAACCCTCAATACCAGCATTGCTTACGGTAGCGGTAAGCTGCCAAAACGTGCTCATGCACGATTCCCCCATAGGAAACAATGGGGCAGTTTGGGATGAAAAAAAACCTAACACCTGCAAAAAAGCAGCGTTCAGCTCCTAACGCAGCCCCATTGTTTCCTATGGGGAAACACTTCCTAAGTCTGCACCTAACACCCTAACATGAACCCCGAGTCTAAACACCCCTAACCTTACACTTATTATCCCCTAATCTGCTGCCCCCGCTATCGCTGACCACTGCATTATATTATTAACCCCTAATCTGCCGCTCCGTACACCGCTGCCACCTACATTATCCATATGAACCCCTAATCTGCTGCCCCCAACATCGCCGACACCTACATAATATTTATTAACCCCTAATCTGCCCCCCCAACGTCGCCACTACCTACCTACACTTATTAACCCCTAATTTGCCGACCGGACCTCGCCGCCACTATAATAAATGTATTAACCCCTAAACCGCAGCACTCCCGCCTCACAAACCCTATAATAAATTGTATTAACCCCTAATCTGCCCTCCCTAACATCGCCGCCACCTAACTTCAAGTATTAACCCCTAATCTGCCGACTGGACCTCGCCGCTACTATAATAAATGTATTAACCCCTAAAGCTAAGTCTAACCCTAACCCTAACACCCCCCCTAAGTTAAATATAATTTTAATCTAACAAAATAAATTAACTCTAATTAACTAAAGTAATCCTATTTAAAACTAAATTCTTACCTGTAAAATAAACCCTAATATAGCTACAATATAACGAATAATTATATTGTAGCTATTTTAGGATTTATATTTATTTTCCAGGCAACTTTGTATTTATTTTAACTAGGTACAATAGCTATTAAAAAGTTAATAACTATTTAATAGCTACCTAGTTAAAATAAATACAAAATTACCTGTAAAATAAATACTAACCTAAGTTACAATTAAACCTAACACTACACTATCAATAAATTAATTAAATAAATTACCTACAATTACCTACAATTAAATAAACTAAAATAAATTACAAAAAACAAACAAACACTAAATTACAAAAAATAGAAAAAGATTACAAGAATTTTAAGCTAATTACACCTACTCTAAGCCCCCTAATAAAATAAAAAAGCCCCCCAAAATAATAAAGGTCCCTACCCTATTCTAAATTAAAACGTAATCAGCTCTTTTACCAGCCCTTAAAAGGGCTTTTTGCGGGGCATGCCCCAAAGTCATCAGCTCTTTTGCCTGTAAAAAAAAATACAACCCCCCCAACATTAAAACCCACCACCCACATACCCCTACTCTAACCCAAACCCCCTTAAATAAACCTAACACTACCCCCCTGAAGATCTCCCTACCTTGAGTCGTGTTCACCCAGCCGGGCCGAAGTCTTCATCCGATGGGGCAGAAGAGGACATCCAGACCGGCAGAAGTCTTCATCCTATCCGGGCAGAAGAGGACATCCAGACCGGCAGACATCTTCATCCAAGCGGCATCTTCTATCTTCATCCATCCGATGAGGAGCGGCTCCATCTTCAAGACCTCCGACGCGGAACATCCTTCTTGACCGACGACTACCCGACGAATGAAGGTTCCTTTAAGTGACGTCATTCAAGATGGCGTTCCTCGAATTCTGATTGGCTGATAGGATTCTATCAGCCAATCGGAATTAAGGTAGGAAAAATCTGATTGGCTGATTGAATCAGCCAATTAGATTCAAGTTCAATCCGATTGGCTGATCCAATCAGCCAATCAGATTGAGCTTGCATTCTATTGGCTGTTCCGATCAGCCAATAGAATACGAGCTCAATCTGATTGGCTGATTCAATCAGCCAATCAGATTTGTCCTACCTTAATTCCGATTGGCTGATAGAATTCTATCAGCCAATCGGAATTTGAGGGAAGCCATCTTGGATGACGTCACTTAAAGGAACCTTCATTCGTCGGGTAGTCGTCGGTCAAGAAGGATGTTCCGCGCCGGATGTCTTGAAGATGGAGCCGCTCCTCGTCGGATGGATGAAGATAGAAGATGCCTCTTGGATGAAGATGTCTGCCGGTCCGGATGTCCTCTTCTGCCAGGATAGGATGAAGACTTCTACCGGTCTGGATGTCCTCTTCTGCCCCATCGGATGAAGACTTCGGCCCGGCTGGGTGAACACGACTCAAGGTAGGGAGATCTTCAGGGGGGTAGTGTTAGGTTTATTTAAGGGGGGTTTGGGTTAGAGTAGGGGTATGTGGGTGGTGGGTTTTAATGTTGGGGGGGGTTGTATTTTTTTTTACAGGCAAAAGAGCTGATGACTTTGGGGCATGCCCCGCAAAAAGCCCTTTTAAGGGCTGGTAAAAGAGCTGATTACTTTTTAATTTAGAATAGGGTAGGGACCTTTATTATTTTGGGGGGCTTTGTTATTTTATTAGGGGGCTTAGAGTAGGTGTAATTAGCTTAAAATTCTTGTAACCTTTTTTTATTTTTTGTAATTTAGTGTTTGGGTTTTTTTTTTGTAATTTAGTTTAGTTTATTTAATTGTAGGTAATTGTAGGTAATTTATTTCATTAATTTATTGATAGTGTAGTGTTAGGTTTAATTGTAACTTTGGTTAGGAATTTTTTTACAGGTAATTTTGTAATTATTTTAACTAGGTAGCTATTAAATAGTTATTAACTATTTAATAGCTATTGTACCTAGTTAAAATAAATACAAAGTTGCCTGTAAAATAAATATAAATCCTAAAATAGCTACAATATAATTATTCATTATATTGTAGCTATATTAGGGTCTATTTTACAGGTAAGTATTTAGTTTTAAATAGGAATACTTTAGTTAATAAGATTTAATTTATTTCGTTAGATTAAAATTATACTTAACTTAGGGGGGTGTTAGGGTTAGGGTTAGACTTAGCTTTAGGTGTTAATACATTTATTAGAGTAGCGGCGAGGTCCGGTCGGCAGATTAGGGGTTAATACTTGAAGTTAGGTGGCAGCGATGTTAGGGAGGGCAGATTAGGGGTTAATAACATTTATTATAGTGTTTGTGAGACGGGAGTGCGGCGGTTTAGGGGTTAATACATTTATTACAGTGGCGGCGAGGTCCGGTCGGCAGATTAGGGGTTAATAAGTGTAGGTAAGGTAGCGGCGACTTTGGGGGGGCAGATTAGGGGTTAATAAACATAATATAGGGGTCAGCGGTGTAAGGGGCAGCAGATTAGGGGTTCATAGGGATAATGTAGGTTGTGGCGATGTGCGGTCGGCAGATTAGGGGTTAATTATTTATTATAGTGGCGGCTATGTGGGGGGACCTCGGTTTAGGGGTACATAGGTAGTTTATGGGTGTTAGTGTACTTTACAGCACAGTAGTTAAGAGCTTTATAAACCGGCGTTAGCCCATAAAGCTCTTAACTACTGACTTTTTTTGGCGTTAGGAGTCTTGTCGGTAGAGGGTCTACCGCTCACTTCAGCCAAGACTCTAAATACCGGCGTTAGGAAAATCCCATTGAAAAGATAGGATACGCAATTGGCATAAGGGGATCTGCGGTATGGAAAAGTTGCGGTTTGAAAGTGAGCGTTAGACCCTTTCCTGGCTGACTCTAAATACCAGTGGGCGGCCAAAAGCAGCGTTAGGACCCCTTAACGCTCCTTTTGACGGCTAACTCAGAACTCTAAATCTAGGCGATACAAAGGCCCCCCAACAGTAAAATCCACCACCCAACCAACCCCCCAAAATAAAAAACAAATTCTAAAAAAAACCTAAGCTACCCATTGCCCCTAAAGGGGCATTTGTATGAAAATTTAGCTCTTTTTCATTGCCCTTATAAAGGCATTCAGCTCTTTTAAAAAAGCCCAAACCGTAATCAAAAAGAAAAAAAAAACACCCCAAAAAATATAAAAAAAATTAACACTAACCCCAGAAGATCTACTCACTGTTTCTGAGCTCCGGACATACAGGCAGATAGGTCTTCATCCATCCCGGGGGCGTCTTCTATCTTCATCCTGGCGGGGCGGAGCCATCCTAGAAGCTGATCCCATCCTGCGCGGAGCGTCCTCTTCATATGGTCGCCGCTGTACACTGAAGTTGAATGCAAGGTAGCCGTTTCAAAATTGCATTCCTATTGGCTGATTTGATTCTTCAAATTAAAATCAGCCAATAGGATGAGAGCTACTGAAATCCTATAGGCTGATTTGAACAACCAATAACTTAATAGCTTTTATTAGTGGCGGCCATGTCGGGGGCAGCAGATTAGGGGTGTTTAGACTTGGGGTTTATATAAGGATTTTAGGTTTAAACGTAACTTTTTTTCCCCATCGACATTATTGTAGTTGCGTTACGGCGATCACGATTGCACACTTCAGGTGTTATTTTTTTTCCCAACACCTTCTCCCCATTGATGTCTATGGGGGAAAGCACCCCTTGGCTTTAGTGCGGTATGGAGCTTATCACCACCATAATGCACAAGGAGGCTTTTCAGAAAATTGTAATGGCAGGCTATGGAGGGTGAGATAACGCAACTTTTGTTGCGTTCATATTGCACCCTGTTTAGAGCAAAACTCGTAAACTAGGTGTTTGTCATTTATGTTACATATTTTTAGCAAGACAGTTGTTTGTTGTTTCAGTGCTAGATGAGAAAATGCAGTGTTTAATAGGTCAATGTTTGTAATCAACTTTTCATCATAATCATACATTTTATTACTAGCAGGGACTGAGCCAATAATTATGCCTTTGTCATTAGTACAATATGGTCCTAGCAGGGGCTTAGCCCATCAACATGTCACTGTCATTACTACACTTTATTCATAGCAGGGACTGAGCCCATTAACATGTCACTGTCATTAGTACACTTCATTCATAGCAGGGACTGAGCCCATACACATGTCACTGTCATTTATACACTTTAGACCTAGCAGAGACTGAGCACATAAACATGTCACTGTCATTAGTACACTTTGGTCGTAGCAGAGACTGAGCCTATAAACATGTCACTGTCATTAGTACACTTTAGTCCTAGCAGGGACTGAGCACATAAACATGTCACTGTCATTAGTGCAATTTAGTCCTAGCAGGGACTGAGCACATAAACATGTCACTGTCATTAGTGCACTTTAGTCGTAGCAGAGACTGAGCCCATGAAGATGTCACTGTCATTAGTACACGTTGGTCTAGCAGGGACTTAGCACATAAACATGTCACTGTCATTAGTACACTTTGGTCAAACAGGGACTGAGAGCATAAACATGTTACTGTCATTACTACACTTTATACATAGCAGGGACTGAGCCCATAAACATGTCACTGTCATTAATACACTTTAGACCTAGTAGAGACTGAGCCCATACACATGTCACTGTCATTATTACACTTTAGTCCTAGCAGGGACTGAGCCCATAAACATGTCACTGTCATTGTACACTTTAGTCCTAGCAGGGACTGAGCACATAAACATGTCACTGTCATTAGTACACTTTAGTCCTAGCAGTGACTGAAAACATAAACATGTCACTGTCATTAGTACACTTTAATCCAAGCAGGGACTGAGCCAATAAACATGTCACTGTCATTAATACACTTTAGACCTAGTAGGGACTGAGCACATAAACATGTCACTGTCATTAGTACACTTTAGTCCTCGCAGGGACTGAGCACATAAACATGTCACTGTCATTAGTACACTTTAGTTCTAGCAGGGACTGAGCCCATAAACATGTCTCTGTCATTATTACACTTTAATCCTAGCAGGGACTGAGCACATAAACATGTCTCTGTCATTATTACACTTTAGTCCTAGCAGAGACTGAGCCCATAAACATGTCACTGTCATTTGTACAGTTTGGTCCTAGCAGGGTCTGAACACATAAACAAGTCACTGTCATTAGTACACTCTAGTCCTAGCAGGGACTGAGCTCATAAGCATGTCATTGTCATTAGTAAACTTTAGCCCTAGCAGGGACTGAGCCCACAAACATGTCACTGTCATCAGTACACTTTAGTCCTAGCAGGGACTGAGCACATAAACATGTCACTGTCATTAGTGCACTTTAGTCCTAGCAGGGACTGAGCAGATAAACATGTCACTGTCATCAGTACACTTTAGTCCTAGCAGGGACTGAGCAGGTAAACATGTCACTGTCATTAGTACACTTTAGTCCTAGCAGGGACTAAACACATAAACATGTCACTGTCATTAGTACACTTTAGTCCTAGCAGGGACTAAGCACATAAACATGTCACTGTCATTAGTGCACTTTGGCCCTAGCAGGGACTAAGCCTATAAACATGTCACTGTCATTAGTACACTTTAGTCCTAGCAGGGACTGAGCACATAAACATGTCACTGTCATTAGTACACTTTAGCCCTAGCAGGTACTAAGCACATAAACATGTCACTGTCATTAGTGCACTTTAGTCTAGCAGGGACTGAGCACATAAACATGTCACTGTCATTAGTGCACTTTGGCCCTAGCAGGCACTGAGCCCATAAACATGTCACTGTCATTAGTACATTTTGGTCCTAGCAGGGACTGAGCCCATAAACATGTCACAGTCATTAGTACATTTTGGACCTAGCAGGGTCTGAGCACATAAACATGTCATTGTCATTAGTGCACTTTAGTCTAGCAGGGACTGAGCACATAAACATGTCACTGTCATTAGGGCACTTTGGCCCTAGCAGGGACTGAGCCCATAAACATGTCACTGTCATTAGTGCACTTTAGTCTAGCAGGGACTGAGCACTAAACATGTCACTGTCATTAGGGCACTTTGGCCCTAGCAGGGACTGAGCCCATAAACATGTCACTGTCATTAGTACACGTTGGTCCTAGCAGGGACTGAGCCCATAAACATGCCACTGTCATTAGTACATTTTGGTCCTAGCAGGGACTGAGCACAAAAACATGTCACTGTCATTAGTGCACTTTAGTCCTAGCAGGGACTGAGCACATAAACATGTCACTGTCATTAGTGCACTTTAGTCCTAGCAGGGACTGAGCAGATAAACATGTCACTGTCATCAGTACACTTTAGTCCTAGAAGGGACTGAGCAGGTAAACATGTCACTGTCAATAGTACACTTTAGTCCTAGCAGGGACTAAACACATAAACATGTCACTGTCATTAGTACACTTTAGTCCTAGCAGGGACTAAGCACATAAACATGTCACTGTCATTAGTGCACTTTGGCCCTAGCAGGGACTAAGCCTATAAACATGTCACTGTCATTAGTACACTTTAGTCCTAGCAGGGACTGAGCACATAAACATGTCACTGTCATTAGTACACTTTAGCCCTAGCAGGTACTAAGCACATAAACATGTCACTGTCATTAGTGCACTTTAGTCTAGCAGGGACTAAGCACATAAACATGTCACTGTCATTAGTGCACTTTGGCCCTAGCAGGCACTGAGCCCATAAACATGTCACTGTCATTAGTACATTTTGGTCCTAGCAGGGACTGAGCCCATAAACATGTCACAGTCATTAGTACATTTTGGACCTAGCAGGGTCTGAGCACATAAACATGTCATTGTCATTAGTGCACTTTAGTCTAGCAGGGACTGAGCACATAAACATGTCACTGTCATCAGGGCACTTTGGCCCTAGCAGGGACTGAGCCCATAAACATGTCACTGTCATTAGTGCACTTTAGTCTAGCAGGGACTGAGCACTAAACATGTCACTGTCATTAGGGCACTTTGGCCCTAGCAGGGACTGAGCCCATAAACATGTCACTGTCATTAGTACACGTTGGTCCTAGCAGGGACTGAGCCCATAAACATGCCACTGTCATTAGTACATTTTGGTCCTAGCAGGGACTGAGCACAAAAACATGTCACTGTCATTAGTGCACTTTAGTCTAGCAGGGACTGAGCACATAAACATGTCACTGTCGTTAGTGCACTTTGGCCCTAGCAAGGACTGAGCCCATAAACATGTCACTGCCATTAGTAAACTTTAGTCCTAGTAGGGACTGAGCCCATAAACATGTTACTGTCATTAGTACACTTTGGTCCTAGCAGGGACTGAGTCCATAAATATGTCACTGTCATTAGTACACTTTGGTCCTAGCAGGGACTAAACACATAGATATGTCACTGTCATTAGTGCACTTTAGTCCTAGCAGGGACTGAGCAGGTAAACATGTCACTGTCATTAGTACACTTTAGTCCTAGCAGGGACTGAGCACATAAACATGTCACTGTCGTTAGTGCACTTTGGCCCTAGCAGGGACTGAGCCCATAAACATGTCACTGCCATTAGTAAACTTTAGTCCTAGTAGGGACTGAGCCCATAAACATGTCACTGTCATTAGTACATTTTGGACCTAGCAGGGTCTGAGCACATAAACATGTCATTGTCATTAGTGCACTTTAGTCTAGCAGGGACTGAGCACATAAACATGTCACTGTCATTAGGGCACTTTGGCCCTAGCAAGGACTGAGTACATAAATATGTCACTGTCATTAGTACACTTTAGTCCTAGCAAGGACTGAGCACATAAACATGTCACTGTCATTAGTACACTTTAGTCCTAGCAGGGACTGAGCACATAAACATGTCACTGTCATTAGTACACTTTAGTCCTAGCAGGGACTGAGCACATACACATGTCACTGTCATTAGTAAACTTTGCTCCTAGCAGGGACTGAGCCCATAAATATGTCACTGTCATTAGTAAACTTTGCTCCTAGCAGGGACTGAGCCTATAGACATGTCACTGTCATTAATGCACTTTAGTCTAGCAGGGACTGAGCACATAAACGTGTCACTGTCATTAGTGCACTTTAGTCCTAGCAGGGACTGAGCACATAAACATGTCACTGTCCTTAGTACACTTTAATCCAAGCAGGGAGTAAGCCCATTAACATGTCACTGTTATTAGTACACTTTTGTCCTAGCAGGGACTGAACACATAGATATGTCACTGTCATAAGTATACTTTAGTCCTAGCAGGGACTGAGCCCATTAACATGTCACAGTCATTAGTACACTTTAGTCCTAGCAGGTACTGAGCCCATAAATATGTCACTGTCATTAGTAAACTTTGCTCCTAGCAGGGACTGAGCCTATAAACATGTCACTGTCATTAGTACACTTTAGTCTAGCAGGGACTGAGCACATAAACATGTCACTGTCATTAGTACACTTTAGTCCTAGCAGGGACTGAGCACATAAACATGTCACTGTCCTTAGTACACTTTAATCCAAGCAGGGAGTAAGCCCATTAACATGTCACTGTTATTAGTACACTTTGGTCCTAGCAGGGACTGAGCACATAAACATGTCACTGTCATTAGTACACTTTAGTCCTAGCAGGGACTAAACACATAGATATGTCACTGTCATTAGTGCACTTTAGTCCTAGCAGGGACTGAGCAGGTAAACATGTCACTGTCATTAGTACACTTTAGTCCTAGCAGGGACTGAGCACATAAACATGTCACTGTCGTTAGTGCACTTTGGCCCTAGCAGGGACTGAGCCCATAAACATGTCACTGCCATTAGTAAACTTTAGTCCTAGTAGGGACTGAGCCCATAAACATGTTACTGTCATTAGTACACTTTGGTCCTAGCAGGGACTGAGTACATAAATATGTCACTGTCATTAGTACACTTTAGTCCTAGCAAGGACTGAGCACATAAACATGTCACTGTCATTAGTACACTTTAGTCCTAGCAGGGACTGAGCACATAAACATGTCACTGTCATTAGTGCACTTTAGTCCTAGCAGGGACTGAGCAGGTAAACATGTCACTGTCATTAGTTCACTTTGGCCCTAGCAGGAACTGAGCCTATAAACATGTCACTGTCATTAGTGCACTTTGGCCCTAGCAGGGACTGAGCTCATAAACATGTCACTGTCATTAGTACAATTTGGTCGTAGCAGGAACTGAGCCCATAAACATGTCACTGTCATTAGTGCATTTGGGTCCTAGCAGGGACTGAGCACATAAACATGTCACTGTCATTAGTGCACTTTAGCCTAGCAGGGACTGAGTCCATAAACATGTCACTGTCATTAGTGCACTTTGGGCCTAGCACGGACTGAGCCCATAAACATGTCACTGTCATTAGTAGACTTTAGTCCTAGCAGGGACTGAGCACATAAACATGTCACTGTAATTAGTATACTTTAATCCAAGCAGGGAGTAAGCCCATTAACATGTCACTGTCATTAGTACACTTTGGTCCTAGAAGGGACTGAACACATAGATATGTCACCGTCATTAGTATACTTTAGTCCTAGCAGGGACTGAGCCCATAAACATGTCACTGTCATTAGTAAACTTTGCTCCTAGCAGGGACTGAGCCCATAAATATGTCACTGTCATTAGTGCACTTTGGCCCTAGCAGGGACTGAGCCTATAAACATGTCACTGTCATTAATACACTTTAGTCCTAGCAGGGACTGAGCAGGTAAACATGTCACTGTCATTAGTACACTTTGGTCGTAGCAGGAACTGAGCCCATAAACATGTCACTGTCATTAGTGCATTTTGGTCCTAGCAGGTACTGAGCACATAAACATGTCACTGTCATTAGTGCACTTTAGCCTAGCAGGGACTGAGCCCATAAACATGTCACTGTCATTAGTACACTTTAGTCCTAGCAGGGACTGAGCACATACACATGTCACTGTCATTAGTAAACTTTGCTCCTAGCAGGGACTGAGCCCATAAATATGTCACTGTCATTAGTAAACTTTGCTCCTAGCAGGGACTGAGCCTATAGACATGTCACTGTCATTAATGCACTTTAGTCTAGCAGGGACTGAGCACATAAACATGTCACTGTCATTAGTACACTTTAGTCCTAGCAGGGACTGAGCACATAAACATGTCACTGTCCTTAGTACACTTTAATCCAAGCAGGGAGTAAGCCCATTAACATGTCACTGTTATTAGTACACTTTTGTCCTAGCAGGGACTGAACACATAGATATGTCACTGTCATAAGTATACTTTAGTCCTAGCAGGGACTGAGCCCATTAACATGTCACAGTCATTAGTACACTTTAGTCCTAGCAGGTACTGAGCCCATAAACATGTCACTGTCATTAGTAAAGTTTAGTTCTAGCAGAGACTAAGCTTATAAACATGTCATTAGTACACTTTAGTCTTAGCAGGGACTGAGCAGGGAAACATGTCACTGTCATTAGTAAACTTTGCTCCTAGCAGGGACTGAGCCCATAAACATTTCACTGTCATTAGTGCACTTTGGGCCTAGCAGGGACTGAGCCCATAAACATGTCACTGTCATTAGTACACATTTGTCCTAGCAGGGACTGAGCCCATAAACATGTCACTGTCATTAGTACACTTTAGTCCTAGCAGGGACTGAGCACATACACATGTCACTGTCATTAGTATACTTTAATCCAAGCAGGGACTGAGCCCATAAACATGTCACTGTCATTAGTAAACTTTGCTCCTAGCAGGGACTGAGCCCATAAATATGTCACTGTCATTAGTAAACTTTGCTCCTAGCAGGGACTGAGCCTATAAACATGTCACTGTCATTAGTACACTTTAGTCTAGCAGGGACTGAGCACATAAACATGTCACTGTCATTAGTACACTTTAGTCCTAGCAGGGACTGAGCACATAAACATGTCACTGTCCTTAGTACACTTTAATCCAAGCAGGGAGTAAGCCCATTAACATGTCACTGTTATTAGTACACTTTGGTCCTAGCAGGGACTGAGCACATAAACATGTCACTGTCATTAGTACACTTTAGTCCTAGCAGGGACTGAGCACATAAACATGTCACTGTCATTAGTAAACTTTAGTCTAGCAGGGACTGGGCACATAAACATGTCACTGTCATTAGTACACTTTAGTCCTAGCAGGGATTGAGCCCATTAACATGTCACAGTCATTAGTACACTTTAGTCCTAGCAGGTACTGAGCCTATAAATATGTCACTGTCATTAGTAAAGTTTAGTTCTAGCAGAGACTAAGCTTATAAACATGTTACTGTCATTAGTACACTTTAGTCCTAGCAGGGACTGAGCAGGGAAACATGTCACTGTCATTAGTAAACTTTGCTCCTAGCAGGGACTGAGCCCATAAATATGTCACTGTCATTAGTGCACTTTGGCCCTAGCAGGGACTGAGCACATAAACATATCACTGTCATTAGTACACTTAAGTCCTAGCAGGGACTGAGCAGGTAAACATGTCACTGTCATTAGTACACTTAAGTCCTAACAGGGATTGAGCATATAAACATGTCACTGTCATTAGAACACTTTAGTCCTAGCAGGGACTGAGCAGATAAACATGTCACTGTCATTAGTACACTTTAGTCCTAGCAGGGACTGAGCACATAAACATGTCACTGTCATTAGTTCACTTTAGTCTAGCAGGGACTGAGCACATAAACATGTCACTGTCAGTAGTACACTTTAGTCCTAGCAGGAACTGAGCAGGTAAACATGTCACTGTCATTAGTACACTTTAGTCCTAGCAGGGACTGAGCACATAAACATGTCACTGTCATTAGTTCACTTTAGTCTAGCAGGGACTGAGCACATAAACATGTCACTGTCAGTAGTACACTTTAGTCCTAGCAGGAACTGAGCAGGTAAACATGTCACTGTCATTAGTACACTTTAGTCCTAGCAGGGACTGAGCACATAAACATGTCACTGTCATTAGTTCACTTTAGTCTAGCAGGGACTGAGCACATAAACATGTCACTGTCATTTGGGCACTTTGGCCCTAGCAGGGACTGAGCCCATAAACATGTCACTGTCATTAGTACACTTTGGTCGTAGCAGGAACTGAGCCCATAAACATGTCCCTGTCATTAGTACATTTTGGTCCTAGCAGGGACTGAGCACATAAACATGTCACTGTCATTAGTGCACTTTAGTCTAGCAGGGACTGAGCCCATAAACATGTCACTGTCATTAGTGCACTTTGGGCCTAACAGGGACTGAGCCCATAAACATGTCACTGTCATTAGTACACATTAGTCCTAGCAGAGACTGAGAACATAAACATGTCACTGTCATTAGTACACTTTAGTCCTAGCAGGGACTGAGCACATAAACATGTCACTGTCATTAGTACACTTTAATCAAAGCAGGAAGTAAGCCCATTAACATGTCACTGTTATTAGTACACTTTGGACCTAGCAGGGACTGAACACATAGATATGTCACTGTCATTGTACACTTTAGTCCTAGCAGGTACTGAGCACATAAACATGTCACTGTCATTAGTAAACTTTGCTCCTAGCAGGGACTGAGCCCATAAATATGTCACTGTCTTTAGTGCACTTTGGCCCTAGCAGGGACTGAGCCTATAAACATGTCACTGTCATTAGTGCACTTTAGTCTAGCAGGGACTGAGCACATAAACATGTCACTGTCATTAGTACACTTTAGTCCTAGCAGGGACTGAGCAGGTAAACATGTCACTGTCATTAGTACACTTTAGTCCTAGCAGGGACTGAGCACATAAACATGTCACTGTCATTAGTGCACTTTAGTCCTAGCAGGGACTGAGCACATAAACATGTCACTGTCATTAGTACACTTTAGTCCTAGCAGGGACTGAGCACATAAACATGTCACTGTCATTAGTGCACTTTGGCCCTAGCAGGGACTGAGCCCATAAACATGTCACTGTCATTAGTACACTTTAGCCCTAGCAGGGACTGAGCACATAAACATGACACTATCATTAGTACACTTTAGCCCTAGCAGGGACTGAGCCCATAAACATGTCACTGTCATTAGTGCACTTTAGTACTAGCAGGGACTGAGCCCATAAATTTGTCACTGTCATTAGTACACTTTAGCCCTAGCAGGGACTGAGCCCATAAACATGTCACTGTCATTAGTACACTTTGGTCGTAGCAGGATCTGAGCCCATAAACATGTCACTGTCATTAGTACATTTTGGTCCTAGCAGGGACTGAGCACATAAACATGTCACTGTCATTAGTACACTTTAGTCCTAGCAGAGACTGAGCACATAAACATGTCACTGTCATTAGTACATTTTGGTCCTAGCAGGGACTGAGCACATAAACATGTCACTGTCATTAGTGCACTTTATTACTAGCAGAGACTGAGCACATAAACATGTCACTGTCATTAGTGCACTTTAGCCTTGCAGGGACTGAGCACATAAACATGTCACTGTCATTAGTGCACTTTGGCCCTAGCAGGGACTGAGCCCATAAACATGTCACTGTCATTAGTACACTTTAGTCCTAGCAGGATCTGAGCCCATAAACATGTCACTGTCATTAGTACACTTTAGTCCTAGCAGGATCTGAGCCCATAAACATGTCACTGTCATTAGTACACTTTAGTCCTAGCAGAGTCTGAGCACATAAACATGTCCCTGTCATTAGTACACTTTAATCCAAGCAGGGAGTAAGCCCATTAACATTTCACTGTCATTAGTACACTTTGCTCCTAGCAGGGACTGAGCACATAACTATGTCACTGTCATTTGAAGAGTTTGGTACTTGTAGAGACTAAGGGGTAGATTTATTAGGGGTCGATCGGACATGATTCACTGTAGCAAATACACACCTAAGGACACAATAGAAGATTAGTACAATCACGCTTACAGTTTACAAACATATTCTAACATTATACAATACAATCCCCAGCTGCTATAGTTTTAAAAGGAAGCATTTTGGTGTTTTTTTGTCTTTTTTAAGAAAGTTGGTCACAGACATGACGAATATATTGGCGCTCTGTGGGAGTTTACTGGGCGTTCCATGAGAGTAACCTGTATTTTAATGGGGAACATCGCCGTGGGTTTCTTATGTTCGAAGCAATGTCCTCCATTTTAGCTATCCCTTTTCAGCCATTTCAGTTTTGCCTGCTTTTTAGTAGCGATATTTCCCAGTATGACAAATCTAGTGACTGTACAGTGAAACTGAATATACATATGTAGTGTAATATGAAGTGTTACTACACAGAAAGCTTTTATATTTTTGTGAACATGCAGTCTATTTTGTGTAAACACGCTTTAGTTCGGTTCCCCATCTCCTAAGGGAGACACATCGCCATTCGTTAGCACAACGTGGTTCAGACCACTTTTTTTTTTATAAGATATCGACAGACCGATGAACTGCGAGTTTGGCAAACCCAAACAGGCAGTTTCTCGTTGGTCTGTTGATGTGTTTAATATTGGGGACTAAGCCATACATATGTCACCATCAGATGCACGGTTTACCCTTAACATATAGTTTTTTCTCACATCTACCCCAGAACTTACCTTGACTAAATAGGGCACCACTCCTTGCTTATGGATCTGTAGAACGTTCCCTAGTACAGGCAGAGCGAAAGGTCCTGGGGGCAATCGCCTTCTTTTCCATGTCAGTTTTATAAATAAGAGAGCCAGCAGTAGAGAAGTAAAAGTCACTAGGAGAACTACTGAGTTCCTGAGGTCTAACATGTCCCCAGTAAACACTGAAGAATAACTTATTTGACTTAGGAAAATTGTTTTTGTTCTTTTCTCAAGCTGCCCTTCAGCATTTGATTTGCTGGTGTGGTAAGCTAGCTGCTGGGCGAGCGCCAAATTGGATCAAAAGTCATGATTTATATAAACAGACGTTCTAACATGTTGTAACAAAAGAGAATGGAGTAGAGTAAATTCTATTGATTTTGTTTATATAATATTACTTTTTAGTTATAGCACTAATGAAGCCAACATTAAAAACATTACTCAAATTCCCAAAAATGTTTGTTGCAGCAAATATTCACCAAGATTACAAGTTTTGCGCAAAACCTGGTGCTTAACTAATACTAAAAAATTAGCGGTACCCCACTTTCCATAGCGCTGCCATTACAAGTTACACAAAAGCCTTCTTGTGTTGTGCGATATGGTGCGTTAAGCTCCATACCGCAAAAAAGCCAAGTCCTGACTTGATGTGCTCATGCACGTTTTCCCCCGTAGACATCAATGGAAAAAATGTGTTCGAAAAAAAACCTAACACCTGCGATTGCGGAATGGCGATCGCTATAACGCATTTCCCATTGATGTCTATGGAGACAAGAAGGTTATGTAAAAACCTTACACTCTAACATAAACTCATAGTCTTAATTCCCCTAATATGCCGCCCCCCGACATCGCCGACACTAAATAAAGTTATTAACCCCTAATATGTCGCTCCCACTCAAATCCAAATACTAAACTAAACCTACTAACCCCTAAACTGCCAAACACCCACATTGCAACATACTAAATTAAACTATTAACCCCTAAACCTAACACCCCCCTAACTTTAAATTAAAGTTACAATATAACTACCTTCAAATAAATAAAAATTAAAAAATCCTAACACTACGAAAAAAACACACAACTAATATTACAAAAAAATAATAAACAAAATTATCCAAAATAAAAAAATAAACCTAATCTAATACCCCTATAAAAACAAAAAAGCCACCCCCCCAAAAAAAAAACAACTAATCTAACACTAAACTATTAATAGCCCTTAAAAGGGCCTTTTGTAGGGCATTACCCTAAAGAAATCAGCTATTTTTGGATACAAAATAACAAAGTCCCCCATAAAAATACAGCCCCACCCACCCTAAGCTACCCATTGCCCCAAAGGGGCATTTGTATGGGCATTGCCCTTAAAAGGGCAATCAGCTCTTTTGCTACCCATTAAAAAATAAAAAACCCTAAATCTAAAAAAAAAAAAAAAAAAAACTAACACTAACCCTGACAAAGGTATTCACCATTCCTGAAGTCCGGCGGTGAAGGTCTTCTTCCAGGCGGATCCATCTTCAATCTTCATCCTGGTGTTGCGGAGCCATCTTCCCCCAGGGGTCACAGAGCTGATGCGGCACGGAGCTGTGCAGGATCAGTGACGGCACTGACATCCGAAGTGGAGCCTCCTCTTCATGTGATCGTCCGCCGCACACTGAAGATTGAATTCAAGGTACCCGTTTTATATTGGGGTACCTTGCATTCCTATTGGCTGAAAATTTCAAATCAGCCAATAGGATGAGAGCTGCTTAAATCCTATTGACTGTTCAAATCAGCCAATAGGTTTAACACACTTACACACACACACACACACACATACACACATACACTCTCACACCCCTCCCATGCCCATACCCCTTCTCTCACCCCCTTATCATGCATATACCCCTTTTCATTCTCCCCTCCAATGCCTATACCACTGCTGTCTCCACCCTTATATGTCTCTCCTCTCTATCCTTCCATACCCATTCCCCTTCTCTCTGCATCTTCCCATACACCTTCTCTCTCTCTTTCACCCCCCTTCTCTCACCCCTTTTTCATGTCCTTACCCCTTATCTCTCCCCCCTTCCATGCCCCTTCTATCACCCCCCACCCACACTGTAAACCTTAGTGCTAATTCTGGCTCATGACTGTACACTTTAAGGAGGAGGCGTGAATATGATATTCGTTCATATGTCCTACTTCCCTCATAGATTGGCTGCTGTACACCGGAATGTCATGCTGCGAAGCCTGGTAAACAAGAGCCTAGATCCTTCAAGGACCCGGCGCTAGAGCCTCACAAAGGGAGGGGGGGCACTGTGTGACTGGTGTGTGGCCAGTCAGGGGAGATCTTTAACCTCCTTACCAGCCCTTTTAAGCAGTGCACCACTCCTGTGTGAATGGGGATAATTAGGGCGTGGAAAAGAGTTAGAATAGGCGCTAAATACCTAACCCTAGGCCGAGTAAAAAAGGGTTCCTCTCTCAAAAACCCTACAAGTACAAAGGAGGAGGTAGGAGAATACTGGCGCTAAAAGCTAGGGTCTCAATTTAATGAAATTGGGGCTAGTAAATAAGAATGACTTAATGTTCTTAAATAAGTAGCTATAAGTACGGAGAGTATGTGCTATAATAAATAATTATAAAAAATGCTAGATTGAGTGCTAGTCAAGGTTAGTATTAAAAATAAATACTAATCAAAGTGTAAAAAATTCAAATTTAATTAAGCAATATTAAAAAACAGTACATAAAACATGCACAGAAATGTAGAGCTCATAACGATATGGCAGACAATGCTGTGAGCTGAAGTATACAATTTCTAAATGTAGTTAATAATGCCCTTTAAATTAGCTCATAGAAAGCATACAGAAAGGAGGACGATTAAACACAATACAATAAATATACTTCAGCAGGATAGTTAGGAACAATCCAATATATACTCTGAGGTGTACGTGACGTATATAATGCAATGCAATGAGCCTAAAAGCACAAAAATTGTAAAATATCTTATATATTAATCAGAAATGCAATAAAAACTGGATGGAATGTACTTGGCCAAGCTACAAAATAAAGCCAAAAAAGAAATATTGTATGAAACAGATTAAAACCAAAGTCACTTTTGGCCGATTTTTAAAAGTTCACTTGTAGAGGTATTAAGCATATGCATAGGATATTAGACGTATATAGATGATCTTACTAAGTGCATTGGATCATGCTAAACATACGGTAATGGTACCTTTGTAAATAGAGGACTAAAACCGGTTTTCTATAGTCACAATACTTCCAGGAGTATCAGTTGTCCGTCAGATGCGTGATGCTTGTGGGCGTGTACCACAGGATTCCCCACTTACGTCATCAATTTCTGGAAGCGTGTCTGTTGTCAGGACACTTAGCGGATGTAAGCCGTGTAGGTACCCTTTGTGGTTCGAAGAAAGTGTAGCGCTTCTCAGCAGTGTAGGGCGGGACCTCTCAATAGGACACGGTCTGTTTGTCAGGACACTTAGCTGGTATATGCCTTGCGAATCCTCTTAATAGCTTGGAGATAGTGCAGCGCTTGTCAGCGGTAAAGAACGTGACCTCTCAATGGAAGTCAGAGGGTAAATTAGCAAGCTGTATAAATGCGGTATTCTCCTTGTAGTTATAGGTCGTATTACTTCACGAACCTATAGGGAGGTTAGTCAGATAGTGTAGAAATCTTGAGCAACTGTCATCAACGCGTTTCTCCCCTCACTCGGGGCTTTTTCAAGATGTGTGTTCAAATTCGGTGTGCAGTCTTATAAAGCGTTACCGGTGTCCCTTATTGGTTACTTGAAAAGGAGTGTGTTGTAGGTGGATTTCTTCATACAGGTGGATTTCTTTATACAGGTGTAGGTAATTTTCCCAAAATGATTTCAGAATAAAGGTGGAATAGTATGTTATTTTCAGTGAAAAAATTCAAAGCATTATTTGGGGAGTCCAATATCAATGTAATAAAGATATAATAAAGCCATATATCATTCTGTGTTTTATATGACTTCCTCTAATATGGCCTTTATTGCCATTCTTAGTGTTTAAAAGCTCAAAATAGCAATATAAATAAAAATTAGTATATTACACAAAGTATAGGTGTGTCTTAAAACGGGCGATATGTGCCAATATGGACCTAGCTTTTTTTGTGATACATAACTTCCACTAAGAGGGCCTGAAAAATCAGTATCAGTGCTTAAATGATTCTTAGCATGTATGAGAATAAAAGTAAACATTGCAATAAGGTTATAGTATGTAATGAATAGTGTTAGATATGCTCGGTTTACACATAATTGAGCATGAAGTTAAACACATAAGTAGATCTTAAACCGGGTAGTAGTAAATAGAGGTTTATACCAATAAGTAAAGAACTGTGATAAAAACGTTAAACATTAAGAATGTGAAATCTGTGTTATTTACATATAATCAGACCTCAAGTTAAACACATAGGTAAATCCTAAGCCTAGGTAGCTATAAATATAAATCTGTACCTGACAAATTTTAAAAAAAGACTTCTTTAGAAACTATGTATCAGTACTCTATATCTATATACAAGGATGCAAGAGAAGGAGCTCTAGATAAATAGGTTTTTGGAGCTGGTGCTAGTTGATACTAACTGTGGGAGTCTAAAAATGGGTAGGGTAAAAAATCCCCAGATATTAAATAGCTTAAATTAATTTTGGTAGTGGATTTTAGGACCATCAGATTTTATTCTAGCATAAAAGGGATGACATCAAGTTCTGAATTGAGACCTAGGGGGTGTAGTGTCTTCAGAGTGTATATAAGCTCTGCTTCCCTTTTTAGGAGCTTCGCCTCAAAATTACCTCCTCTCCAATCTGGTTTAATTTTGGCTATCCCCCAAAATTTAAAATCTTTTAATCTGTTATTATGGACCTCTCTGAAGTGTCTATACAAATTGGTATCTTTGTTACCCTTCTCTATAATGCACAGGTGTTCTCGTATCCTCTCACGTAGTGTTCTAGAGGTCTCTCCAAGGTACTGCTTTTTGCAGCTACATTGTATCAGGTATATGATACCCTTATCTGTACATCTGATTGTATCATTTATTTTATAAGTTTTACCTGTTTGAGTAGATGTATATTCTTTTATTTTGTTAGTGTAGTGACATGATCTGCAGCAATGGCAGGGAAAAAAGCCTTTAACTATATTACCTAGGAGGTCAATTTGTTTGGACTGGTTATTGGCCTTAAATTCACTAGGAGTTAGCATATTTTTTAAATGTTTTGATTTTCTGTAAATGAATTTAGGGTTTATGGATATCTTGTCTCCAATAATCGGGCCTTCTCTGATTATGTGCCAATGTTTTTTAATAATGCGTTCAACTACCCTATGGTCACCATTGTAGTTAGTAATAAAAGGTACGTCGATCTTATCTGTATCTTTAGTTGTTATCTCTCTTTTTTTATACTGTAGTAAGTTACTTCTATCAATTTCTTTGATATCATTAAAGTTCTTCTGTATGAGTTTATCATCGTACCCTTTGTCGCTAAATTTCTTAATTAGAATATTCGATTGGTCTACATAGTCAACTAGATTCGTACAATTTTTTCTACTTTGTAGGAATTGTGCCTTGGGTATATTTTCTTTCCACTTAGATAAGTGGCAGCTTTCTGCGTGTATAAAGCTATTCGAATCTGTTTTCTTAAAAAAATGTTTTTGTACTAAATTTGTTGGAAGTGAATTCAATATCTAGGTCTAGAAAATAAATTCTGTCTTTATTTATTTCATGGGTGAAATGTAGTCCATGGTCATTCTGGTTCATGGCAGTAAAGAATTCTAAAAGTGTAGTCTCATCCCCTTTCCAAATAATTAAAATATCGTCGATGTACCGCTTATAGGTCACCAGATCTTGCACCAAGCTATTTGTGCCTTAAAAATTGGACTCCCAATCCCCCATGAAGAGGTTGGCATAGCTTGGTGCAAATCTGGTGCCCATAGCGGTCCCTTTAATTTGTATGTACATTTTCTGATTAAAAGAAAAGGTATTATTTGTAAGGATAAAATTAATACTATCCAATATAAATTATTTTTGATCTTTAGATATAGTCTCGTCTTTCTTAAGAAATCTGGAAATGGCTTGTATACCTAACTCATGTGCAATGTTTGTGTAAAGTGATGTAACATCGCAGGTTGCTAAAATAATATCACCTTCTATTTTTAAATTTTCCAGAAGTTGCAGTACTTGGGTGGAGTCCTTCAGATATGAAGGTAGTTGCTTGATATATTTTTGAAGATATCTGTCTATGTATTGGGATAGGTTAGCAGTAAGTGAATTTATCCCTGAGATAATGGGGCGGCCGGGGGGATTTTCTAAGTTCTTATGTATCTTTGGTAAGAAGTAAAATATAGGTGTTTTCGGAAACTCTGGGTTGAGGAAACTATATTCTTTAACAGTAAGGATACCTTTATCTTTTGCGGCATCTAAATGCAGTTTTAGTAGTAAATGGTCAGCTCTAGTGGGGTCTCTTTTTAGTTCTTTATACGTCGTAGTGTCTTGTAAGAGTCTTTCTGCTTCTAGTATGTAGTAGTCTCTGTCCATGACCACCACTCCACCTCCCTTATCTGCTGGCTTAATTATGATGTCTTTATTCTCATGTAACTTTTTAAGAGCATCATTTTCTGATTTTTTCAAATTATAAAAACGTTTATTCTTGGGTTCATATTTCTCTAGGTCTCTCTGAACTAATTTCTCAAAGAGTTCTATTCTCTTGCATCCTTGTATATAGATATAGAGTACTGATACATAGTTTCTAAAGAAGTCTTTTTTAAAAATTCGTCAGGTACAGATTTATATTTATAGCTAACTAGGCTTAGGATTTACCTATGTGTTTAACTTGAGGTCTGATTATATGTAAATAACACAGATTTCACATTCTTAATGTTTAACTTTTTTATCACAGTTCTTTACTTATTGGTATAAACCTCTATTTACTACTACCCGGTTTAAGATCTACTTATGTGTTTAACTTCATGCTCAATTATGTGTAAACCGAGCATATCTAACACTATTCATTACATACTATCACCTTATTGCAATGTTTACTTTTATTCTCATACATGCTAAGAATCATTTAAGCACTGATACTGATTTTTCAGGCCCTCTTAGTGGAAGTTATGCCTCACAAAAAAAGCTAGGTCCATATTGGCACATATCGCCCGTTTTAAGACACACCTATACTTTGTGTAATATACAAATTTTTATTTATATTGCTATTTTTAACTTTTAAACACTAAGAATGGCAATAAAGGCCATATTAGAGGAAGTCATATAAAACACAGAATGATATATGTCTTTATTATATCTTTATTACATTGATATTGGACTCCCCAAATAATGCTTTGAATTTTTTCACTGAAAATAACATACTATTCCACCTTTATTCTGAAATCATTTTGGGAAAATTACCTACACCTGTATAAAGAAATCCACCTGTATGAAGAAATCCACCTACAACACACTCCTTTTCAAGTAACCAATAAGGGACACCGGTAACGCTTTATAAGACTGCACAACGAATTTGAGCACACATCTTGAAAAAGCCCCGAGTGAGGGGAGAAACGCGTTGATGACAGTTGCTCAAGATTTCTACACTATCTGACTAACCTCCCTATAGGTTTGTGAAGTAATATGACCTATAACTACAAGGAGAATGCCGCATTTATACAGCTTGCTAATTTACCCTCTGACTTCCATTGAGAAGTCACGTTCTTTACCGCTGACAAGCACTGCACTATCTCCAAGCTATTAAGAGGATCCTCAAGGCATATACCAGCTAAGTGTCCTGACAAACAGACGTGTCCTATTGAGAGGTCCCGCCCTACACCGCTGACAAGTGCTACACTTTCTTCGAACCACAAAGGGTACCTACATGGCTTACATCCGCTAAGTGTCCTGACAACAGACACGCTTCCAGAAATTGATGACGTAAGTGGGGAAACCTGTGGTACACGCCCACAAGCATCACGCATCTGACGGACAACTGATACTCCTGGAAGTATTGTGACTATAGACAACCGGTTTTAGTCTTCTATTTACAAAGGTACCATTACCGTATGTTTAGCATGATCCAATGCACTTAGTAAGATCATCTATATACGTCTAATATCCTATGCATATGCTTAATACCTCTACAAGTGAATTTTTAAAAATCGGCCAAAAGTGACTTTGGTTTTAATCTGTTTCATACAATATTTCTTTTTTGGCTTTATTTTATAGCTTGGCCAAATACATTCCATCCAGTTTTTATTTCATTTCTGATTAATATCTACGATATTTTACAATTTTTGTGCTTTTAGGCTCATTGCATTGCATTATATACGTCACGTACACCTCAGAGTATATATTGTATTGTTCCTAACTATCCTGCTGAAGTATATTTATTGTATTATGTTTAATCGTCCTCCTTTCTGTATGCTTTCTATGAGCTAATTTAAAGGGCATTATTAACTACATTTAGAAATTGTATACTTCAGCTCACAGCATTGTCTGCCATATCGTTATGAGCTCTACATTTCTGTGCATGTTTTATGTACTGTTTTTTAATATTTGTATTTATTTTTAATACTAACCTTGACTAGCACTCAATCTAGCATTTTTTATAATTATTTATTATAGCACATACTCTCCGTAATTATAGCTACTTATTTAAGAACATTAAGTCATTCTTATTTACTAGCCCCAATTTCATTCAATTGAGACCCTAGCTTTTAGCGCCAGTATTCTCCTACCTCCTCCATAATTAGGGCGTGGCCAGGCACAACTATGGCTGAACCTCATCTAATGTTATTGGGTAGTTTAAGCAATTTATCGCTTCTTCATCAAAACCTGGTTAATGACAATTTTGGAAGAATTCTTAATATTAGTACAGAGATTTAGTATGTGTGTCCTTTCTGGTGATCTAGAGAGTCTTCGATAATATTCTGCAAATTTATCTGCTATCTCTTGCGGATGATTTGTAAGAGTACAGTTATATTTCTGAATTTGTGATATTGCAGAAGACCTCATTATGACCCTACTCTTACTGGTTAACATTCAGTCTGCTTTATTAGCGTACGTGAAATAGTGCACGTCTACCAGCTAACTGCATTGGCCATTAGGAGTTTATGTAGATCTGCCATTTACTTACAAAGAAGGTGGTAAAACACCTTTTGGCTAAAATTTATGAGCTGTTTGTAGCTGGCAAATTTAATTTCTAAGCACCTCAATCTACTTTAGTCTGATTTTACTGCATGTGGCATCTCAAATAAACTTTAAGTGCTCCCCAGGCATTTACTGGATTAAATGTGGTATTGCTATTTGTGGCTAAAAATTGAAGCATCTGTTCCTTTAATTTAATTTAGTGGTAGCCATAGGATCTTTCAGTAATTGGATATTCAACCAGCCATGTTCTACTTTTAAAGGGGTTGATAAACCCTGCAAATGTAACTAATATCATTGAATGATCTGACCATGTGCTGCCTGTATTAACGGTAAAATAACTTGAATAAACAGAACATCTATTTGTGTATAGTGATGTCGCGAACTTAAAATTTTCCGTTCGCGAACGGCGGACTCGAACTTCCGGTATTGTTCGCGAACCGCGCGAACCGCCATTGAATTCAATAGGCAGGCGAACTTTAAAACCTACAAGGACTCTTTCTGGCCACAATAGTGATGGAAAAGTTGTTTCAAGGGGACTAACACCTGGACTGTGGCATGCTGGAGGGGGATCCCTGGCAAAACTCCCCTGGAAAATTACATAGTTTATGCAGAGTCTGCTTTTAACCCATAAAGGGCCTAAATCACCTAACATTCCCAAATTGTTTGCAATAACGTGCTTTAAAACATCAGTTATGATGTCGTATCTATCAGGTAGTGTAAGGGTTATGGACGCATCACAGTGACAGAGCAAACTCCAAGTGTAACGCACCGCAATCAACCGCAAACAGTCCACTTGCAGAACCACGAGATAGCTAGATTTGATAGATAGATACATAGATAACGTAGCTCAATCGATGCAATATACATATGATCGATACACTGTACATAGATCAATACATGCAATATACATTTGATAGATACGAATTACATCGATCAATAGATGCAATATACATTTGATAGATACGAATGTTATCGAATCAAAGATGCAATATACATTTTATAGATACGAATGACATCAACCAAAATATGTAATATACATTTTATAGATACGAATTACATCGATCAATAGATGCAATCTACATTTGATCGAAAAGTTTGATAGTTCGATCGATTTGATATATAAATAAATCGATTTGAAATATATATAATTTTCCTGACAGAGTAATACAATAAGACATGCGGTCTGTGACCCGTGGTGTGTTAAGTAGTACTATTCTTAACATTTTACTACAACCTGTTACTCCCCCTATCGGGGGAGGTCTATATGTCTTTCATTTTTGGAACCGGGAGATGGAAGAAGATGATTGTTCTGTCCTCCTACTTCAAATTTGTCAGAAACACAAGTGGCTCTCTCAAAACAGTCCGGACAGAAGATAGATCGATAGATAGGATAGATAGATATACATAGATTGATAGTTAGATAGAATCGATAGAAGAGAAATAGATAGATTTTTTAGATATATAATTACCCTTATAAAGTATAATAATTAAACATGCGGTCTTGGACCCATGGTAACTAGGTTGTGTTAAGTAGTACTATTCTTAGCACTTTCAGCCCTGTAACTCCCCCTATTGGTGGAGGTCTATATGGCGGTTATGATTGATTACCCTTACAAAGTATAACAACAAGACACGCGGTCTGTGACCCATGGTAATTTTGTTGTGTTAAGTAAAACTTTTCTTATCACTTGAATCCCTCTTACCCCCCCTTTTGTTGGAGCTCTATATGGCCTGCATGATTAGCCTGACAAAGTATAATAAGAAAACATCTGGTCTGGGACCCATGGTAACTAGGTTGTGTTTAAGTAGTACTATTCTTAGAACTGTAATCCCTGTTACCCCCCCCCCCTATCAAGGGAGGTCTATATGGCCTGCATGATTACCCTGACAAAGTATAACAACAAGACACACGGTGTTGGACCCATGGTAACTAGCTTGTGTTAATTAGTACTTTTCTTAGCACTTTAAAACCTGTTACCCCCCCTATCGGGGGAGGTCTATATGGCCTGCCTGATTACCCTGAAAAAATATAATAATAAGACATGCGTTCTGGGACCCATGTTAACTAGGTTGTGTTTAAAGTAGTACCATTCTTAGCACTTTAATCTCTGTAACTCCCCCTATTTGTGGAGGTCTATACGGCCTGGATGATTACCCATACAAAATATAATAATAAGACATCTGCTCTGGGTCTTGGACCCATGGTAACTATGTTGTGTTAAGTAGTAATGTCCTTAGCATTTTAATAGCTGTTACTCATACTCACCCTATCGGTGGAGGTCTATATGGCCTGCATGATTACCCTTACAAAATATAATAACAAAACATGCGGTCTGTGACCCATGGTAACTAGGTTGTGTTGAGTAGTACTGTTCTTAGCATTTTAATACCTGTTACTCACCCTATCGGGGGAGGTCTATATGGCCTGCATGATTACCCTAACAAAATATAATAATAAGACATATGCTCTGGGTCTGGGACCCATGGTAAGGTTGTGTTAAGTCGTACTGTTCTGAGCATTTTAATACCTGTTACTCACCCTATCGGGGGAGGTCTATATGGCCTGCATGATTAACTGAAATAAATATAATAATAAGACATATGCTCTGGGACCCATGGTCACTTTGTGTTAAGTAGTACTGTTCTTAGCATTTCAATACCTGTTACTCACCCTATTGGGGGAGGTCTATATGGCCTGCATGATTACCCTTACAAAATATAATAACAAAACATATGCTCTGGGACTCATGGTAACTAGGTTGTGTTAAGTAGTACTGTTCTTAGCAGTTTAATACCTGTTACAACACCGAATGGTGGCAGGTCTATCTGGGCTTCATGATTAGCCGCACCCAAACCCAAAAAAAAGCCAAGCGGTCTTAGACTAACACCCATGGCTAACTCGGTTGTTTCAATTAGTACTATTCTTAGCACTTTCATCCCTGTTACTTTCAGGCCTCTTGGGGGTGGTCTACATGGCCATCATGATTAGCCTAACCAAATACTACAATCCAACCTTGGCTCAGTCTTCATAGGCCCTTCATTGGCTGTATTTTGGTAGTACTGTTCTTATTAGTTTAATACCTGATACAACACAGAATGGTGGCAGCTCTATATGGCCTGCATGATTAGCCGCACCCAAACCAAAAAAAAGCCAAGCGGTCTTGGATTAATACCCATGGCTAACTCGGTTGTTTCAATTAGTACTATTCTTAGCAATTTCATCTCATCCCTGTTACTTCCAGGACTCTCGGTGGTGGTCTACATGGCCATCATGATTAGCCTAACCAAATACTCAAATCCAACCTTGGCTCAGTCTTCATAAGGCCCTTCATTGGCTGTATTTTGGTAGTTCTGTTCTTATTATTTTAATAACTGATACAACACCGAATGTTGGCAGCTCTATATGGCCTGCATGATTAGCCGCACCCAAACCAAAAAAAAAGCCAAGCGGTCTTGGATTAACACCCATGGCTAACTCGGTTGTTTCAAGTAGTACTATTCTTAGCACTTTCATCTCATCCCTGTTACTTCCAGGACTCTCGGTGGTGGTCTACATGGCCATCATGATTAGCCTAACCAAATACTACAATCCAACCTTGGCTCAGTCTTCATAAGGCCCTTCATTGGCTGTATTTTGGTAGTTCTGTTCTTATAAGTTTAATACCTGATACAACACCGAATGGTGGCAGCTCTATATGGCCTGCATGATTAGCCGCACCCAAACCAAAAAAAAAACCAAGCGGTCTTGGATTAACACCCATGGCTAACTCGGTTGTTTCAAGTAGTACTATTCTTAGCACTTTCATCTCATCCCTGTTACTTCCAGGACTCTCGGTGGTGGTCTACATGGCCATCATGATTAGCCTAACCAAATACTACAATCCAACCTTGGCTCAGTCTTCATAAGGCCCTTCATTGGCTGTATTTTATGATTTAATTTTTTTTATATACTGTTAGAAGAAATATGATTGGTGGCACTAATTGGCTAGTTGGGCCTGGCACACAGGCTGGCAGGAAGGAGGAAAGTGCAATTCAATGCAACAAGCCAAATGATGAATCACAATCGAACAATGTTTAATTTTAAATATTAACAATACTGTTACAACAACTAGGATTGGTGGCACTAATTGGCTAGTTTGGGCCTGGCACACAGGCTGGCAGGCAGGAGGAAACTGCAATTCAATGGCACTAGGAGACTGAATATTTGCAGTCCAAAAAATTATGATTTAAAATTTTTTATATACTGTTACAAGAATTATGATTGGTGGTACTAATTGGCTAGTTGGGCCTGGAATACACGCTGGCAGGCAGGAGGAAAGTGCAATTCGATGGCACGAGCAAACTGATGAATCACAAGCGAACAATTTGGAATTTTAAAGATTAACAATACTGTTACAACAACTAGGATTGGTGGCACTAATTGGCTAGTTTGGGCCTGGCACACAGGCTGCCAGGCAGGAGGAAACTGCAATTCAATGGCACTAGGAGACTGAATATTTGCAGTCCAAAAAATTATGATTTTAAATTTTTGATATACTGTTACAAGAATTATGATTGGTGCCACTAATTGGCTAGTTGGGCCTGGAAAACATGCTGGCAGGCAGAAGGAAAGTGCAATTCAATGGCACGAGCAAACTGATGAATCACAAGCGAACAATTTGGAATTTTAAAGATTAACAATACTGTTACAACAACTAGGATTGGTGGCACTAATTGGCTAGTTTGGGCCTGGCACACAGGCTGCCAGGCAGGAGGAAACTGCAATTCAATGGCACTAGGAGACTGAATATTTGCAGTCCAAAAAATTATGATTTTAAATTTTTTATATACTGTTACAAGAATTATGATTGGTGCCACTAATTGGCTAGTTGGGCCTGGAAAACACGCTGGCAGGCAGGAGGAAAGTGCAATTCAATGGCACGAGCAAACTGATGAATCACAAGCTAACAATTTGGAATTTTAAAGATTAACAATACTGTTACAACAACTAGGATTGGTGGCACTAATTGGCTAGTTGGGCCTGGCACACAGGCTGGCAGGCAGGAGGGAACTGCAATTCAATGGCACTACTAGACTTTAGATTCACAGTCAAAAAAGTGATGATTCACAATGTTTTCTATACTGTTACAACAACTATGATTGGTGGCACTAATTGGCGAGTTGGGCCTGGCACACAGGCTGGCAGATATGAGTCGTGGCTGGTAGGTAGGGCAGCAATTTAACACAGTATGCTGTGTAAGTGACAAAAACACAGGCCTGATAGAAAATTAAGTTAGATTACACTAGCAACATAATTTAAAATTTTATATTTTAATATTAAAATAATGTTAAGAAGTGCAATGCACATATGAGTGGTCGCACTGGCTGGCTGCTACGTAGGGCAGCAATTAACAACAGTATGCTGTGTAAGTCAGATAGACAGAAAGACACAGGCCTGATAGAAAATAAAATTAGATTACACTAGCATAATGATTTAAAGACTTTTTTTTGGGAATTTAAAGAAAAAGGTTAAGCACATAGATATGAGTCGTGGCTGATAGCCTTGGAAGGGCAGCTATTAAAAACAGTAGGCTCTGTAAGTCAGATACACACAGGCCTGATAGAAAATACTATTAGATTACAATAGAAAACTGATTTAATTTTTTTTTTATGGGGGAATTTAAAAAAAGGTTAAACACATATGAGTCGTGGCTCATAGACTAGGGAGGGCAGCAAGTAAACACAGTAGGCTCTGTATGTCAGCAAAACACCCAGGCCTGATAGAAAATGATATTAGATTACACTATCAAAAAAATTTAAACGTTTTTTTTTTTAAATTTAAATTAAGGTGAAGAAGATATCAGTGGTGGCTGCCTGGAACACACCAATTAACCAAAAGACTGAAAAAAAATAAAGTATATTAATGCTGTGTGAGCCTGACAGACACAGGCCTGATAGAAAATGTAATTAGATTACCCTAGCAAAATTATTTTAATTTTTTTTTTTTAATTTCAAATAATGTTATAAACGGATATTAACACTGGTGGCTGGCACAGAGCAATGAACCAGAGTATATGCTGTGTGACACAGGCCTGATAGAAAATGAAAAAAAATTACACTAGCAAAATAATTAAAATTTTTGGTTGGTTAAATTTAAACTAATGTTGTTAGGCAGATATCAGTGGTGGCAGTAATCACAGCATATGCTGTGAGCCTTAAACACAGGCTGAAAGACAGGCAAATGCTAATAAAAATATGAAAAAAAAAAAAAAAAAACGGCTCGAATTATAGCCCTAAAAAGGGCTTTTTGGGGTGCTGTCCTTGCAGCAGAGATGAGTGGAGTCCTTCTGGACTGTAGTGGACACTAAATACACTAGCCTAGCTATGTATTTCCCTATAATGTCAGCAGCACAAACACAACACGTCCTCTCACTAAGAAAGCAAGGTCGTTATGAGTCTAAAATGGCGGCTTCCGAGTAGCTGGGAGGGTCTTTGAGGGAGTGTCTGATGTTGATTGGCTCTAATGTGTCAGAAGGCTGTGACATACATGCTCAAAGTTTCCTCAATGATGACACATAGGGGGCGGATCGAACATCGCATATGTTCGCCCGTAGTGGCGAACGCGAACAAGCTATGTTCGTCGTGAACCGTTCGCGGGCGAACAGTTCGGGACATCACTATTTGTGTATATGCTTTCTGAACATCTGAAAAGAAGGTGTAATGGTCGCCATTTCAAAGTAGTACTCACAAGCTGTCTGTGAGGTTAAGATCCAGGATGAAATTACATTTTATGAATTTCTAGGGTCTCCCATATTTTTTCCTGAGGATCTATCTAGGGTCAGGTAAAAGTCAATATTTTTTCTATGTAGTTTGCTAATTTTATTAAGGATGGGCACCGGATAATCCTTTGAATCATAGATGTTTCAAATATTAACTGAGGTCTCCATAATTTGCCTCTCACTAATATATAATGGCCTACCTTATCTGTAAAGACTTCCTCTTCTTGGAAGTAAACAAGTGAATGAAGTGAAATAGAAACCTCACATTTTTTATTTGTACTACTGAATAATATTGAATTTTAATAACAAGATGCTAATAAACTTAGCAGTCATAATTCCAAATATAACAAATAAAAATAAAATAACTTATTCAACAAATACATATGTTTACAATAAAAATAAAGGTAAAAACACAAATAATGGCAATAGAAATTACAATAATCATAGGAAGAATAGTATGGCCCATAACTCAAATGGGTATACAAATAGTAACACTAGATGGAATAGGGGCACAAGAGTATATTCAACGAATAGGAATCATGAAAATACACATCATGAAGGCTATTATAGCAAATTAGATGCTCCACTTTCAAAAAACCTCCATGGTCCACCACCAAAACAAAAAAAAAAAACGTTTTCAGGGACCTGCACGAAATACTATCGAGACTTCATTTTACATAAAAAAAAGACACACACAGCCCAGAGATAAGATTAAGACTTCAATGGGAAACAACAAATTTCAAAGAAAGAAATGAACAAAATGAGTAAAGAGAGGAGGCAGAGTGGCAAGAAGTAGAAAACAAAAGAAAAAGGTCGAGCCAAATACAGTGTGGAAAATTAGTGAAAATATTTAACCTGTCCTCTAGAATATTCAATGAAAAAGAATTGAATACCTTTAGAAGGGACCTAATCCTTTCACTTTATTCATAGATCTTCAAAAAATTACAAAGAAAATTGACCCTACAGAGGCACTTTGAGAAAAATAAGAATGAGAGCAATATAGAAATACAAGAAGATCTTGCTTCCCTGGCAGGTAGGGAATTAAAAGCGCTAGTAGCTCTTTAGGAGCTTGAATTAGAAAGTAATGTATACGTAAAAGGAGGAGAAAACTATAAGATTCATTCCAATCTGAAACAACCCTCCACGTTTTTTCCGTTCAATCTAAAGGAAATTTCATTCCCACCTTTCATGGCTTAGTACAAAATGAGCTTACTGAATTGTGTAGTGAGTGCAAAATTAGGAGGGATAATCTTAGTAAATGGAAAAAATCCTTCTTGAAATCAGTACAGGATAATAGCCAACTAATAATTTGCGAGGAAGATAAAGGTGTGGGTATTGTACTCCAAAATCGTGAGGAATACTTAAAAGAAGCATATAATTTACATAACAATGGTAACACGTATATTAGATTGAAAGGAGACCCTAAAAATATTTTCTTGAAGGAATATCTGTCTCTTATTGACAATGGTAAGATAAGATGAGTTTTAAATGTATCTGAATTTACAAATCTGAACAATAACTTCCCTAGAACAGCAATTTTTATCACCTGCCAAAGGTACATAAAAATTATAAAATTCCACCGGGAACACTGATTGTTTCTGGAATAGATTTTTTAGCTTCCCGCTTGTCGGAATACATAGACTATAACATTAAACCTTTGATCCTTCACTACCCTCTTACCTTAAAGATTCTTTGGATACCATTAATAAAATAGAGAAAATAAGTTGGGAAGAATCTTTTAAATGAGTTATGCTAGACGTGGCAGCTTTATATACCAACATTCCCCATGAAAAGGGGTAGCTGCTCCAGGATATACTCTGGATAAAAAGACAGAAATGCCTCTGGAATTAAACTTTATTGTATACAGCATTAAGTTTGTGCTGGAAAAAAAAATATTTCCTAATCGAAGAATAATTTTTCCTGCAAGTAGGAGGAACAGCCATGAGGACCATAATGGCCCCAAGTTATGTGAACCTCTACATGGGAGTCTGGGAAGATAATTTTATATATTTTATATATCGTTTTCAAATAAAATTGTATGGTGGGGGAGTTTCATTGATGATATTGTCAAGATTTGGAACCTTTTATTGACTATACAAAATGTCAGATACAGAAATAGAGTTTCTTGACCTTATTTTCTACGACGAAAATAACCAGATACTAACAAAGTTGATTAGGAAAGAGATTGACAGCAACGGATATTTACCAGCAAATAGTGGTCATTATAGACCCTGGATAAATAACATTCTCTTTGGACAGTTCCAGAGGCTCCGTAGGAACTGCTCCAAAATTGAAGATTCCAATAGAGAAGCAGAGTTCTTAAAGAAACAACTCCTTGGTAAGAAATATCCAAAAACTCTAGTATAAAATTCTTTACAATAAACGAGAAATCTGGATAGGAGGAATATTTTGGAAGGGAACAAAAATGGTGATAATAGTTCATCCACTGTTGAGAAAAAAAACGTTAGTGAAAAGAACAACATTGGGTTCATTACTACCTTTAATGAGGCGGCACCCTTAATTAAACAAATATTACTGAAATACTGGCTTATCTTGCAACAAGATAAAATATTAAAGAGAGTAATTAGTGATACCCCAAAAGTCATTTTTTTAAAAAAAAACTAAAATCTTAAAAACATGCTAGCCCCTAGTAAGCTAAAACAACAACCACATAAAAACAACTGGTTAGATACCAGAAGTAAAGTTTTTTATAAATGCAATTGAAAAAAATTGTGTTGGGTGCATTTATGCATATGGAATAATCAAACCTACCCATAGCATCATCTCACATCCCAATAATAAAATGTGCACAATCAAAACCGATCATATTGTATACTTATTGGAATGTAGTTGCAATTTGCAATACATAGGGCATTCCAAACATGCATATAAGAGCAGGTTATTAGAACATATTAGAAATATTGATATGGGCTTTAAAGAATATTACCTTACTGATCACTTTAAAAAATACCATAATCAAAACCCAGCTTGTTTAAAAGGTTCAATTTTGGCGTTTATAACAACCCCTAAAGATTGAGGAGATTGAATGAGAACTCTCAGAGAGACTTACTGGATTCATTTTTTTAATTACTCCAACAGGTCTAAATAAAGATGTTGATATTATAGCTTTTTATATGAATCGTGTTAAATATTTATTTTTCAGCCTGTACAGTTTTTCATATATATATATATATATTTTTCTTTAAATATAAGTAATAGAGACTAACTATACGTACAGTTTATATAATATAGCTTTTTTAAAACAATCGTTTTGGCCTTCTGTGGGCCTCGTCAGTGAGGTGCAGAGATACAACTGCACCTCACTGATGAGGCCCACAGAAGGCCGAAACGATTGTCTGGGGTTGTTGTTTCTCTTGTTCAGAGAGGAATTGCCTGGTATTTCGGTGCTGGACTGTCATTGGGCAGGGTCAGACTGATATGCTACAGGATATTTTTTCTCTGTGAAGGGGCGTAGTGTGCTAAAAGAGTATGCACCCTGAGTGGCACCCTAAAATGAACAGGCACGGAAGTTTTTCTAGCTTATGTTCTGTCTCAGCTGAGTGCATCTCTCTCTCTCTCTTTTTATATATGCAAATTACTCTTGGGTCTCCCTAAGAGTAAAAGGGGAAACCAGACGTGGACTCCTTGCATACATGCCCTTAGAGAGATGCAACTGCACCTCACTGATGAGGCCCACAGAAGGCCGAAACGATCGTCTGGGGTTGTTGTTTCTCTTTTTCAGAGAAGAATTGCCTGGTATTTTGGTGCTGGATTGTCATTGGGCAGGGTCAGACTGATATGCTACAGGATATTTTTTCTCTGTGAAAATGCATAGTGTGCTAAAAGAACGTGCACCCTGAGTTGCAATAGAAATGAACAGGCATGGACGTTATTCTAGCTTTTGTTCTATCTCAGAAGTGCTGTTCTCTCTCTTCTAAACCTGTCCACCTGCTCTTAGGCCGCGGACAGAGATCGCATGAAATCAACCCGATCCAATATGATCGGGTTGATTGACACCCCCTGCTAGGACCCGATTGGCCGCAAATCTGCAGGGGGCGGCGTTGCACCAGCAGTTCCCAAGAGTTGCTGGTGCAATGCTGAATGCGGAGAGCGTATTGCTCTCTACATTCAGCGATGTCTGTCGGACATGATCCACTGATCTGATCATGTCAGACAGACATTTGTTAAATAGGCCCCTTAGAAGGGTTATCCCCCAATAATAAACTATTGTGGTCCTTTGTATATGTATAGTAAATTAAATATTGCATTATAAAATAGAAGCGTAGCCCTATGCCAGCGCCGATGCTTGACTACATACAGATCCGCTCTAGAGGGTGGGCCTATTATGTCAGATTCTCAGCCAATTAGCTCAACCGCCAGGTACACCCCTACTCTATGACGTAGGAGAAAAATAGTTTTTAAATTTGGCGCCGGGAACTCTCTAACATTCACCTCTGATGAAGAAGTTTGTAACTTCGAAATGCGTAAGGTTAGAGTGGAGTTACCTTACGGTTGATACATTTTTATACTAGCTATTATCTTTTACTGTATATGTATGCTATTTTTATTGTACGCTGTTGAGCACATATATTGTTTTTTATTAACGGAGACCTCCCCACTGTGGATCTGTTTCATCTGATTGATACCTAATATAAATTGAGGTTGCTACATGTGAGTGTGATGTCTATCAATGTACACACTTTTTATACTTTCCAATAAAACAGTAAGCACTATGTTGGTGTTTTTTTCCTATTTTTTCCAATTTGAGGAATTTATCCAATACTATCAACTTTGTTTCATTTTAACAACGCTATGAATTTGTATCTAGTTTATTGGACTTCCATCTAACGTGTAATACTTGTATATCTGTGTATTTGATATATTTCTTTCTTTTTCATTCATATTTATTTTATATTTGCTCTTGTTGATTCTGATATAATATTTGTGTATGAATTATTTTTTGATTGTCTTTTGCAAATATACATATATCATTATCTATTACTTTAATTAGTTTGTTTCAGCTTTTGAGGTTTTATATAGCGCAGGATAATTATGGTAATACCTTGTTTTTCCATATATATATATATATATATATATATATATATATATATATATATATATATATGTATATATATATATATATATATAAACTTTCGTGTAGAGAGGAGGCATACTAGAAGAAGTCACTAGACTCAAGAAACAATTTGGAGGAGATATAGGGATCCTGGAACAAAACTGGACACATTGCGGAATGATCCAAAAGAGGACTGGATAACAAAACTCCAGGATAAAGTCAACAATTACCAACAGGACCTCGTAAACTTCAAGAACAAGAAACAGTTGGCAGTTGAAGGTGACTACAGGGAGAAGAATATCTATGCATGGCTAACACCTAATAGGAGATACAACAGGAACAGAACAAGTAAACCAATCTACACTGTAGACAGTAGCGGAGCAGAAACTAGCGACCAAGATACAGACAGCACCCGGCCGAATAGGTAGAACAAGAACAGAATCACATCCAAACCACCAACCCAGGTTCAAAAAAGGGAGGAAGAAAAGAACCAGAACCCACGCCAGAAGGGGTGGACAAGCCAAGAATGACTCGGTCAGGGACTGCCCAGAAGATGTAGTGGTCAATTTAAGTACAAGGATCATCACAGACATAGAAAAGGACATCCTCAACAAAGGATTGAGTTTTGTTCCCACTCCAAAAGTTGACATGTTCACCAACCATGTTGAATTGAACAAACTACAGACACAACTAAAGCTCAAATAATTCTTTAGGACAGACCAACAGATAAAGGACAATCCCTTCTACATAAAAAAGCTAATTTGAACCCATTAATACCCATCTGGCCATAAAAATTTACATTAAAGTGTGCACACAGGATATTGAAAAAGCCAGCAGAAAACTCAGAAATAGAGGACAAAACCTCAGTATTGCTCAAAGGAAAGCACTAATAATCTTGTCGGAAGACACAACAATTGTCATACACCCTGCTGACAAGGGGGGTGCCACTGTCCTAATGGACTACACATACTATAGAAATGAACTCCTAACACAACTGCAAGATGAGAAAGTATATAAGGTGCTTACATCCAATCCAACTACCTCATACAAAAGGGTGGTTGATGACGTCATCTCCATGGCAATCCAGAACAGGTACATAGATGAAAAGGGAGAGTTTCTCACTACAACACACCCTAAATGTCCTATAATCTATACGGTCCCTAAGATACACAAGTCTATTACCAACCCACCGGGGAGACCGATAGTATCTGCAAGGGGATCTCTATTCTAACCCATTGCCCAATACATCGATCACTTCTTACAATAGACGGTTAAACAAACTACATCCTTTCTACTAGACTCCACATCTCTGATCATTACAATGAGTACCATTCCAAGCATCAACCCAGATAGCTTTTTTTTTACCCTTGACATCAGCAGCCTATACACCATCATTCCACACAACGTAGGCATTGAGGCTACAAAAATATTTCTCACTAAGGACACCATGTACTTGCGGCCCTCCAATTGAATTTCTTTTGGACATTATACACCTATGCTTGACCCATAACTATTTCAAGTTTGAGAACAAATATTATCTACAGCTAATGGGCACCGCTATGGGGTCCAATATGGCACCAGCTTATGCCAATCTCTTTATGGCCTGGTTTGAAGAACAGTACATATACTCAAACAACATGGATATCTTCTTCATCTGGAATGGAAACGAAGATGAACTACTACAATGGTTCAACAGAATCGACAATGCATTGCCATATGTTACATTTAAGATGGAATACAACAAACATACCATTAATTTCCTAGATATAGAGATTTACAAAGAATTGACTAACTCAGGGATCAGAATTGGTACAACCCTCTACTCTAAGCCCACAGACCGGAATTCTCTACTAACAGCCAACTCATTCCACCAGCAACAACAGTAACAAAGAAACACAACTAGAAAACATGAGCCAAAAGTTCATACAAAGAGGTTACAAACGAACTGAAGTTGAACAAGTCATGAAGGATACCTGGAACCTGACACAAACTGATCTTCTCACCAGGGGAGCAGTAGATAAGATGAAAGAAGAACGCATGAACATGATGGTTACATTTAACCCTACAAGCAGATTCATCCGACAGATTATAACAAAGAACTGGTTCATCTTGAACCAAGATCCAACCCTCCTCTTCTACAATCAGCCACCACCAAGGATGGTATATAAGAGAACTAACAATCTTTGTGATACACTGGTCAAAACAACATTTGAGCCAGATGTGGCACGTAAAGGATGGCTACCAACACCCAAGAAAGGCTGCTACAGCTGCGGGAATTGCACCATGTGCAACTCCTTTATAACAGGAGCGAAGTTTCATCACCCACATAACTGAAAGTCCATACAAATGCAATACAGATTAACCTGCACAACATAATTTGTAGTCTACCTGATCATTTGCCCATGTGGCCTTTATTATGTAGGTAAGACGAGCACATCCTTCCGTGAATGACTAGCGAATCACCGCAGTGCCATCAGGAAGGCCATCAAAGACAAGAAGAGTGACAAACCTGTAACACGCCACTTTATGCAGCAGGGACACACGGTAGCCATGCTAAGAACAATTCTCATTGACTGGATACCACCACTAAAGAGAGGTAGTGACAGAAATCTTGAATTACTAAAAAGAGAAGCGAAGTGGATCCACCAATTGGAAACATTACTACCCAAGGGACTGAACACCAGCATTGATTATGCTTTGTTCTATTAATGTAATGCATTTTAAACCAACATACTCATTCACTATACTGTACACTTAACTCTTGTATGACATTCTAGATAATAATCACATGTTTCCCTTATGGAATATCATCTGCTCCCTCTGGGTCACATACCACACCTGGGCGCCCCACTATACCTAAGGCCAACAGTGGCATAAGTTCCTAGAGTTTGCAACATAATGTGTCACAAGCTAAAGTCTGACACCCACAACTTTATATGTACTTGCCTATGTGATGCATCTGTACACACACACACAGCACCCATAACACATACCCTACAGACTCTCTCTTCACCCTGTCCATACTTTTGCCTGCCTGCCTTGTGCCCTAGTAATTCTCTTCTCATGAACCTTGATGCTCCACTATGGTGTAAAATAACACATTCATGGAGACAAGTCCCCTTATTACTGTACATTTGTATGATCCAACTATGTGTACACACTAATTGACACCATTTGGCATATTCTGTTCTAACCCCAGGGATCCGTTTTTCCGGGTTGTGCTACAACACTCTGCACACACATATTGTTACAGTATAGTTTATTTCATATGTTAGGAACGTTCCCAAATAATTGCCTATTGATGTATTTACATTTTTCTCCACCTATCCTAATTGTGTAATTGGCTCTATTGGTTACATCTGTAACTATGCCAACCAATAATGTCGCCTGCCGCATGACGTCTTACACGTTGGCAGGACTCCCGATACTTAAGAGCGGCGCAGATCACAATCTGTTCACCGCTGACAGCAATAGACACCCTCCCTTGGAGGTAAGTTGGTTCCTATGTGTGACCGCTTGGTTACTCTTTGAATGTGATCCGGCTCTTGACTATTAACACTATGCGGCCAATCTGTGTGATAGTTTGACTACGGAAATATGAGCCCCTGGCGTTGGGGCATTACGCACTTAATACTTGAGGCTCCATGTATTCACCCCCCCTGGGTCTTTGCACTATGATTATAGTATACACTGATGCCATATATATTACAGTGATACCCTAAGTATCTAGTGACAATGTTCAATTCGGCGGGCTGGTTGCAAGTTGGGCCTTACTAATGTAGTAACAACTGTATTTGGTACCGGCTAGCAACACAGTAAGTGTATATACATTATGACACCAACATCGATAAACATGTGTGGGCAATACCAGGGAAGATAGGAGTCTGTGTTTTAAGATTTTAAACCTGCATTACCATTTAATTCCTTTGATTGATTCTTCAAATTTTTCCCAAATGCATAGTTATGATATGTTATGTTTTTGCCATATTCTGTCTGGCCAATCAGAGCTATACAGCTTATCAACCCTTAAGTTGGCAGGTTGTCCCCTCTATGAGTTACATTTTTGTATCAATTGTATATTAAATAACTATGCATAGAAACCCATAACCTTAGTCTTGGTCTCACCTTTGTTGATGTGTAAATTGCACCGCTTCTATTTGCACCAACTGTAAAGTGTTTAGCTAAACTTAACGGCTAGTTATTGTGTGCACTATAGGTCTAAAAGGACTCTGAACTTTAGCCTGTATATGCTACTACATGCAGGGTCTCTCATACATAGCTCTTGGAAGTGTATTTACTATGTACTTAACCTTTCTAGGAACCAATCTTTCTCTTTGTCTATTTTTTTTTCTATTT